>NC_063334.1:31719812-31783436 GCF_021869965.1 Rhincodon typus
ACATATAAAATTTTAAGGGGCATAGATATTGTAGACAGGAAATAACCTCTCTCCTTGATGGAGGGATCAATGTCTAGGTGGCATAGATTATAAGCAAGTGGCAGAAGGTTTAAGAGAGATGTGATGAAAAATGTTTTCACCCAGAGGGTGGTGGGAATCTGGAACTCCCTATCTGCAGGGCTGGTAGAGGCAGAAACCCTCATAACATTTAAGAAGTATTTAGATGTGTACTTGAAATTCCAAGGCAAGTGCTGGAAAATGGGATTAGAATAGTTAGTTGTTTTTGACCAGTGCAGACTTGATGAGCCGAAGAGCCTTTCTCTCTCCTATAGATCTCTATGTCTCTATAATTCTATCCTGAGGGTAACAGTTTGAACAACAAATACTTGATGATCTTTGGTGAAAGATCGGTCATACCTAGGGTTCCTTTTAAAAATATTTACTCATGGTATGTGGGCATTACAGGCTGGTCAGCAAATATTGTCTATCCCTAGTTACCCTTGAGAAGGTGGTGCTGTGTACTTGAATTCAGCTGTAGGCCATTTGGTGTAGGCAGACTTACAACGCCATTAGGGAGGGAATTCCAGGATCTCATCGCAGCAACATTGAAGGATTGGCCACATATCTCCAAGTCAAGATTGTGAGTGGCTTGGAGGAGAAATTGTAGGTGGTAGTTTTCCCAAGTATCAGCTGCCCTGACCTTCTAGTTGATAGTAGTCATGCATTTGGAAGGAGCTGACAGACTTAAGATTCTTTAGAGGTTATATCAGTGCTACTTTTGAATATCAAATGTCATGCAAGAGTGCAAAATCAGGTTTGGATACAAGGAACCTCAAAATCATGACAAGAAACGACTTCAAGCTGCACCAGTCGTGCAATCCACTGTCACTGAGGCTGCCTTCCTTCCTTGAAAAAAGAAGGGAGAAAGAGGAAAACCACATTTGGAAAAAGAGTGCAGTGGTGTTTCACTGTCTGATCTAAAATAAAATGGCCTTCCACTGGCTCTGCAAATTCTTTGGGCTTAGACGGTTCCTGAAAGGCACATTGCTCAAAAGTAAATAGTTGGCATTGCAGCTCATGGATGTTTGAGCTCTACTCTGTCTCTTTTAAGGCTTCACCTGACATAGAAATGCAAGAACAAAAACAAAGTTGATGGAAAAGCTCAGGTCTGGCAGCATCTGTGAAGGAAAAAGCAGAGTTAACATTTAGGGTCCGGTGACCCTTCCTCAGATTTTCAGCATTCGCAGTTCTTTCGGTTTTTACTTATTTTGCCTTAAGGCACTTTTGCTTCAGTCAATTTCTAAACAAATGACTCTTCAAATGAAAACACTTGTCACTGGGAAAATGCATGCTTGTTGCCTTTGCATGATTACTTATGTAATAGAAAATTAGTACTTTGGACCTAGTTGTTACAAAATTACAAAAGACAACTTAAGATGAAGTGCATAGTTTAAATGGAAAAATGTTTTTGGAGAATCCAACATAAATCGGAACTAATAAAATCAAGAGACATACTTATTACCAAACTGTAGCAGTACAACACTTATATCTTTTTAAGTGCTTTTCAGAAATTTAATTTGACCATCAGTTTCTGGTCTGAGAGTTGAGATAACTATCTTTAATATAAGATAGCAGAATGATCGATGTAAAAGCAAATCCATTTGAAGTTTAATGATTGAACTTTGAAGACTACAAATGGAACATAAGACTATCACGTGTGGGTGTAAAGCGTATCCTTTAGCCATGTATCCATATATTTCTGATCATTTACATATGCTGTGATATTAAATTATGTAGAACATTTGCTCAGGTTGTTCATTTACTGCAATAGCTTCGGGGCAGGGAAAGGAGCAAATATTAAGATCTCAAGAAGTAAAACATTTCAAAGCTGAAGATAAGTATTTTTGCCTTAAAGCTCTTAAAGTGAAAATGTGTAGTTTTCCTGAGGGCATTTTGCATCTCACAACCCAGCTACCAATCAAGACATACGAGTGAATAATGCATTAAATAGAAAATACAAAGAAAAACAAAAGTCTACACTGGGGATAAGGAGCCATTTACAGATCCATTGTTGTTGATTGTTTGTGTGGAATTGGATTTTGAATGCAAATGATCATAAAAACCATTTCTATTACAAAGTCACCATCTGTATCTTAATTCCGCTAGCACATTTTCTACCTTGCCGATTATATAGACCAAAATTAAGACCTTACCAAGTGAATTACAGAATTATCTCAATGTTTGGAAAATATTTGCCCTCAGGTTATACTGAGACCAGAAAGGACAAATTTATTGTCACTTTCCAATTGCCTTGGGAAGTTGATGATGGCCTTCTCTAAGTAAAACGTTAATCATACTGAGTTGAATGGCACTAATGTAATACAATTATTGATTTCTTTTTGTATTGTAGCAATGCTAATTGTAGAGGTATGATTCAATTCTAAAGTAGTTGCCATCGACATTTTGAACCGAAGGTATTCCCTATAGCACTATAGTTTTTAATAGGACGTAATCATCTGCTTCATGAGAGACATTAACTATTGCACTCTGAATCTGAATTTTCAGGGAGTGAAATCAATAGTGTGGGTGCAAGGACAAAGGTTAGTGATGCAATAGAAAGTATCTGAGTAAATATTATGGACTGGAAATGAACGTGTGTTCATTTTTGAGTCCCAATTCAGCCCTTTGGAGGCAGCACCTGCCTGAAAAAAAGTCCTTACGATTGATGGAAATTGATGCTTGAGATTCATCTGCATAACTGAGACAATCTATCCCTGCAGCTGATCACATGTTCATATTGATAAATTTGCCACTGGATTTGTTTAACAGCAGATAGAGGGGTTGATGATATGGTGCAATGAGAACAAACTCTCTCTCAATGTCAGCAAAACGAACAAACTGATCATTGGCTTCAGAAAGAAAGGAGGAGAACATGCTCCCATCTACATCAATGGAACTGATGTTGAGAGGGTGGAAAGCATCAAGTTCCTCAGAGTGACAATAACTGACAACTTGTCCTGGACTTCCCACATAGATGTGACAGTTAAGAAGGCACAACAATGCCTCTTCTTCCTCAGGCGGCTCAGGAAATTTAACATGTCCATAAGGACAATCACCAACTTCTACAGATGCACCATTGAAACATACTATCTGGATGCATAACGGCCTGGTATGGCAACTGCTCTGCCCAGGACCGTAAGAAACTACAGAAGGTGGTGTGCACAGCCCAGACCATCACAGAAGCCAACCTTCTATCCATGGACTCCACTTATGTGGCTTGCTGCTGCAGAAAGGCTGCTGACATCATCAAAGACCATCGCACCCCAGTAATGATCTCCTACAACTTCATCTGTCAGGCAGAAGAGACAGAAGCCTGAACACACGCACCAACCAGTTCAGGAACAGCTTCTTCCCAGCCATTATTAGACTGATGAATGGACTCTCTAGTGTCAAATAATGCTGATCTTGCTAATGTTGATCTTGCCTAGAGCACACCCTGTGTAATGTAACCTGTATGTCTCTGTCTAAGCCTTTTTACAACCTCTGATCTGTACATCCTTTGCTTACTATGACATGCTGTCCTGCTCATAAACAAAGCTTTTCACTGTACTTCGGTACACGTGACAATAAATCAATCAATCAACTAGTCCCCCACGTTACATTCTTAAAGGGTCTAACACTTCATTTCGTTGCTGGCATGGAATGCTAAAAAGTAATGTCACTGCTTTTAACGGAAAACAAGCGCACAGATTGGATGCAGTCCATCCCATTACTATGTTGGTACATTTAACTATTTTCCAAAGCAAATGGATGGAATGCATGTCCAAATCTGGCATAGAATCAAAGGGAGGCTTATAATTAGTAATTTTACTAATTATGAGGCAAAAGTCAGTTGTATGTAGCAAGAAGGAGAATTGTAAGATAATGAAATACAACAGTTATACTGATCCAGTAAGCCCAATAGAAAAACAGAACAAATTTGCAAAAAATCAGCTCTTTAAGTTATGCATCTGGAGATAATTTACTTATAGCTATGTGTTATCAATCTTACAAGATGTATGAGTCTGAAAATGTTAAATACTATGGTTTGTCTTAAGCTGCACCATGTGTTGATGTCATATAGACTTGTGGGCAGAACAGCTTAAGATCTTGAAGGATTAACACCACTCATCCAGCTCCATCTCATAGTGTCTGTAACAACGTCTATCGTCTATCGTATTGATGTAACCTGTAACTAGCTGTTGGCGTTCAATAAACTGCTTCTTCTTCAATGCAAGCACTTCTTCCAGATAAAGTTGTAAGTTACTTTCCTGTATCACACCAGACAAAAGCTGATTACACCTTCTTCATGTGTATAGCTTTACATTTACAATCACTGATTAATTTTACAATGCTTCTATTAATTGGTATGGGCAAAACAACAAACATTTAACTTTCCATTTTCTCAAGAATACGACTGTCTAAGAAGGTGTTGTATGTGCAGACAGACCAAGTCTACATCTCACATTATGCTAAACTTGCTCCCATCTATATTTCTTTAAACATTAAAAGGATGGCAGCAGCAAACTGCAGCAGGCACAGGTGGGTTGTAGACCATTTTAAAAATGTATATTCTAAGTACTATTGGAAATATCCTGTTGTTGAATTAACAATGAACGATTGGCCTAACAGTTGGAGAGTGGGTGAATTAAAAGTAGAATATGAACAGAATAAGCATTGAATTGATTAGAGAAATAAGGAATGTTGATCCACTGAGTACTTTCTCAGACCGCAGAAGAAAGCCCACATCTTCTGACTCGGAGACAAGAATTCTACCCTAGTTTAGACCTTTAAATGCACAGCTTTATATTTACTCTGTGTGTTGGAATACATTTACAATATTGTTTTCAATAAAAAAAGGTCCCTTAAATTTTCTCTTTCACTTTGCTAGAGGTGCTGATTTTTGTGACGAGATTTTACTCATATGATGGTTGCCCTCTGGTGTGAAGCCAAAATAACATTTTTTATCTCAGCCCAAGCAGTGAAAGTCAATGGATTTTTGAATTGTGGGCATGTCTATAATTTTTCTTATAATCATTTATGGGATATGGGTGTCACTGGCCAGACCAACATTTATTGCCCATCCCTAATTACCCAGAGGGCAGTGAAGAGTCAACCACATTGCTGTGGGTCTGGGGTCACATGTGGGCCAGATCAGGTGGCAGATGGTAAGATTTTCTTCCCTAAAGGACACTAATGAACTAGATGAGGTTTTCCCAACCATCGACAATGGTTTCATATACATTATTTGACTCTTAATTTCAGATTTATATCAAATTAAATTTCCACCATTTGCCATGGCAGGATTTGAACCCAGAACATTACTCAGATGAAATAGCCTGGCAATAATATCACTGAGCCATCACATGCATATCTCAATCCCAGGAGAGTTTCTGGTCTTCATGTCTCTGGATCAGACTAGGCCATGGATTTACCACTAAGCCATCAGCAAAGGTACTAAGGTAATATAAGATGAAACTTCAAATTTGTGTTCATCAGATCCCAAGAACCCACCTTTAAATGATTGGAATGGTGATGCCATCATTATTTACTTTTATCATTATTTTTAGTGGCTGCTTTTCAATCTCTCTTCCTCACTGCATACACACACAAATAGTACTGTTACATTTTCCAGGACACCCTGTACCCCAGCCCACCATACTGATGGCTATTCTGTAGCAAATTAATTCTGGGAGTAGTATTAATTACTTAAGGTGAAACAGCAGTCCTTCTCTCAGGTGGGGGCATTACCAACCAATTGGATGTCCAGTAACTCTATTGTCCCAGCAGCGCTGAACAGCTGTAGTGGTCACTTTTGGGACTACAGGCAGTTCTGACAAAGTGGATAACAAGGTGGAGAGCTGGATGAACACAGCAGGACAGGCAGCATCAGAGGAGCAAGAAAGCTGACGTTTCAAGTCTGGACTCTTCTTCAAGGGTCCAGACCCAAAACGTCAGCTTT
This sequence comes from Rhincodon typus, assembly GCF_021869965.1. Lineage (NCBI taxonomy): Eukaryota > Metazoa > Chordata > Chondrichthyes > Orectolobiformes > Rhincodontidae > Rhincodon > Rhincodon typus. The sequence goes on from NC_063334.1 coordinate 31,725,814, forward strand.
CCCGCTCCTCTGATGCTGCTTGGCCTGCTGTGTTCATCCAGCTCTACACCTTGTTATCTCAGATTCTCCAGCATCGGCAGTTCCTACTATCTCTGACAAAGTGGAGGCGAGACTTAAAGTAAATCCCAGGAATTGCTGGTGCTAGGCTGGCAGACCCTGAATTGACTGTGGGGGATGAAAGGGATGGGGCTGGTGGAATGCTGAATTTAAGGGGCAAAGGTGGAAGGAGGTTAAATGGGACGTTTGACTCTGGGGTGGGTCACCTCTTATAGGCAAAGGGGTCACAGAAAGGCAGATACCCCTAGGCTAACAATGGCTCATGCAGCTAAAGCTGCTAGACTTTTCACATGCGTGGGCTTACCTCTTGCCACAGGTAAAATATCAGTAGAGAAGGAATGAGAATCTAAAGTGGCCATTAATTGACTATCTCAGAGTCTCAGTATCACCAAGGACAGACAGATCACCAGACACTTTGCTGCTCCTAGTGACTCTTTAAACTGATAGTTGGTGGGTAGGTCACCTGTTGGATTTTATGAGCTGATTTCTCCTTCAAACCAACCAGTGGGGCAGTGTAAAATCTAGTCCCAAATAGATAGAGACACACACATCTGTTTGACCCACTCATACTGAGACACATTGCACATTTTTGCAGAATTCACTAAAAATATCAAAAAGGTAGTTGCAACATAGAAATATAAAGAAAGATCAGCTATGTGAAAGATGAACAATGTCAACTACAAGCATTAGATCATCCTGTGTACTCCATGAATTGGAACAAGAATACAGTTTTAAAAAGCAAAAACCAGTTATGTTGGTGTAATGTAAGGTTTCAGTAGCACAGAAATAGGTAGTGAAAAACAAAATATGAATTAAAATTAAATCTTATCCAAAGCCATTTGGGAATTTTATAATCTCAGTTTTGAAGTTCTCACTGTAATTTTATTCCACTACCAGTGCCTTGACCCATTGTTATTCCTATAGGAATGGATTGTACGATACAATCAGCCAAAATGAACCGTCCTACTCAAATACAACATTCCCAATGGCGTTATTAGAAAGCAATATGTTGTTGAAAAAAACATACTGAATATATTGATCCAACATTTGCAATGTTTTCGACAGTATTGTTTGTCATCGTTATCCCTCTGAATCTGTTGCAACTTCAGGATTTAGCGCAAATGTAGGTTAACAAGAAAATTCTGAATTTGCAGTCTGTCATTTGCTGCTCAGCTGTAGACTGTTTTACAGGTCTCTCCCCTGGAGGTGTAAATCCATACAATTAATTGATATGGTATAAACTTTTCCTTTTCCCCTCTCATTAAGTTATTCAAAAAAAAAAGAAAAGTCAAGTATTGTTCAATGAAATGTAATCACGTTTTTAATTGATACTAATATTAACTACTCCTCAACAACCCATCAGGTCCTGAAAAATATAGTGGAATGTTGTTAAATGTCTCCATTTTAACTTATTGCTAATATCTTTAAATCATTTTAAATATTATTCACAGTATGTGAACCACTATGTTAATGCCATCTGCATATATATTAATGCCATGTGCATATTTGAATCATTATTTAACTCAAGAAAATTTTTAAGAAGTGTTTTGACTATTAACACTTTCAAATTGTGTTTGGCTGTCTGTATGTTGTAACATAATTGGCCACATGGGCAGCTTGTTGACAAAACAGTAGCCAAATGCAGGTAAGTTCTCATGAAATTCCACTACAACTCATTTCACCTCAAAAGAGAGGTCAATTTCTCATTATGTAGATTACTAGATCTCTCAGTAGACCTTTCTTTCAGTCAAGCGAACCCTTGTTTCACAGCTGCTTGCAAAATCTAGGCCATTAAATACATATTAATGGACAATGGCATGAATTCGCTTGGTGTATGTGGTTTTTTTTTTCTGTTATGGATCTCTGACACTAATTTCTAAATGTCTACACAGGGCTTTCAAATAGAGTCGTAGAGTCATACAGCATGGAAACAAACCCTTTGGTCCAATCAGTCCACACTAACCATAATCCCAAACTAAACTAGTCCCACCTGCCTGTGCTTGGCCCTATCCTATGCTTCTAGCTCCAATTTACAGCTCTTTCACAACTTGTCAGTCTTTCTCTGAGTCAATGCTTTGGCTCAACTATAGAAAGTATCACTAGTAAACACATTTAATTGCTGTTCAAAACATGCAGCAATCCTTGGTTTCAAAACAGTTCTTTCTCATTTCAGTCCACAATGTTAAAAGGTGCAAAAATAAAAAGACATGCTCTTTGCACTCAGATTGAAGTTGTCTATTTTGCTGTATTTGAATTATGTTTCCCTTCATCTCATTGCCCACAAAACTGAACAGCCCTACACATCCTGTCCTAGCCTGGGACGTGTATAGTTTGCTGGTTTGCTAATTTTCTCCACTCTACCTTGTTTGGTTCCATTTATTCATATCTATCCATTGGTAGAACAGTTCCAGTAATGGCTTCTCTTCCTGCACTCACATGATTTCCTCTTGAGTCTCTAAAGGATTTATCCTTGCCCATTCTTCTCCTCGTGTTTGACGATATTAGCTAAAGCCTTGAGGACAGCTTCCGTATCTGGACTGTGGACCTCCATATCAATTTACACTAAATTGCTGACCAACTTCCCAACACAAAGCTATTCTTTTGATCCTGTTGTTTTTATCCCTTTCTGTTCATTCTATCACCGGTGGTTGTGTTTTTACCTCTCTATGTCCTAAGCTCCGGAATTTCTCCTTAAATCCCTCAACTCCTTTACTGCATGCTCCTTTTTAAAGTTGGTTTTTACTGAATCTCTGAATAACTATTTGGAAGTTGTTCACAATATCTCCTTTGACTCACTTCCTAATTAATCCAATTACACTTCTGAGCTGCTCTGGGATTTTACTTGAAGTTAAAATCACTAAACAAATGTACTTTTTTGTAGTTGTTGAGATGAACTCTTCATGACATGCCATAAATAATGTACACCTGACATCTCAGGTTTGTATATTATTGATATTAATTCCAAAGGAGAAATATTTTAAAATGGTAGAAACTACTGACTTATACAAGTCAGCTTCAAAATTGTGCACGATATGCTGTCTGGCAAAGTATTGTGTGGCACCCAATGAATGATGCACTTGCGGAAGGGCAGGAAATTGTCAAACAGGGAAAGAGATGTAACAGAAATAGATGAGTGGGCTGACTATATCTTCCATCCCCCAACCCCTCCTCAGCAGAAAAAATACTTCTTGCAGCAATTGTTGTGTTTTACCCTTCCAGGAATATACGGAAAAAGGGGTTAAAAATCAATTGCAATCACAGCCTGTGTATGCCAGTTGTCAGTGACTTACTTTGGGCATTTATTACACAGTTGAATTTCAATCTGAGGTGGCAAATTTCCAACTAGGAGTCAATGTTTTAGAGTCTCCATGAGCATAAATTTTCGCTATCCTTTATTTTCTGTTGTTGCTGTCACTTTGGTCACTATGATCTTTCAACCTCCCCTCATTAATGTTGAAGCCCTTAATATCGCAATTAATGTCCCCATTTTTTTACCCCAGAGCATGTGGCTTTGGTGCCTCTACACCTTCCCCATGTAAAGGGCAGAGTTACCTTGATCTGTGAGAAACAGCCTTTCCTCATCTCCTAGTGTCTTGCTATAATTTATGAGATGTCACTTTTCCATCTGGAGTAGGTCCCGTTCATTGTAACCATTTACTGCAACCCAGTGCAATGAAGCCTATCCCATACTTGACTTGCCCAATTTTCCAAGGACTTCAAGGACTGCCCCCAGATAAACTCGCTGACCATCGGTTACCAAACCCTCAGGACTGACAATGGTCCAACTGTGGACTGACATAACATGATAGCCATGACTAAGCATGAGCTAATGTCTCCACTGCACCCCAACTGATGTATCTGCAATCCTGGACTTATTGCAATTGACCCATAGTACTGAGTATGGCTCAACCCTTGGATATTAAGAATTTGGATTCAGTGAATCTGGTAAGAGCAAGTTCCTGACTGACGACAGACAAACCCCTGGACTGGAATCAAACCAGTCCCTGACTGACTGTAGAGCTACCTCCTGTAAACCCCCTGCACTCTGCTGAGGACATTTGGGCATAGCCATTTGGTTGAAGCTCATAAGCTGATGCCACATACCGAAGGTGTGATGTTGACATAGCACGGCGCCATTCAGCAACATCTCCACCCTCTTCAGAAGTCCCCACTATGACAGGCTTCCTGCCTCTCACTCTGTGGTAAACAACAATGCAGGCCACAGAGGCTAGCAGGCTGTATCTGAGAACAAAGTACTTGTGTGGTTTTAAAAATCTTTTTCAAGGGAACGTGGGCAACACTGGTTAGATTGGCATTGATTGCCCATTCATAATTGCTATGGAAAAGGTGGTGATGAGCTGCCTTCTTGATCCACTGCAGGCTTTGGGTCTTGGAACACCTGCAGGATTGTTATGGAGGGAGATCCAGGATGTTGATCCAACAACAGCGAAGGAACTGTGATATATTTCCAAGTCAGGATGGTGAGTGATTGAAGGGGAACTTGTATGCGGTGGTATTACAATGCATCTGCTTGCCTTGTCCTTCTGGGTGATAGCGGTCAAGGATAAGTCATGGAATTTGCTCTTGAAGAGCTTGGGTGAGTTGCTAAGAAAACAATGCAAGATGCAGAGGCTGACAGCCTGTAACTGGGCACCAAAGAGCCTATGCCCTAAGAAACAATTTGAGACATAGAAGCTGGAGACCTCAAAGTAAATTCAATATGAATGAGTGCTAAGAAGGCAAGGACCATACGAAGCTCTTTGTATTGATCCATGAGATGTTTGTATGCCCCGGCTCACAAAGTGGCCTTGCGGAAGCATGCAAGTCATTGGTGTCCCTGAGCCTCAATATTAAGTGTTGAAGGCCTGAATTAGTGTCTGAGTTGTTCTGTGAGCAGGCATAATGATGTCATTAGGCTGTTGGTTTGTTGCTGCTGAATTATTGGATAAAGGATTGAGGAGAATGTTGTCCAAGCAGGGACATTCTGGTGAAGACACTGTTGAATGATGGCCAGGGCAGGCAACTGGTAAGCTGCAACCGCCACAAACTTGCTGTAACTTACACTTGCGGAATTGGTACCATTTTGTTTCTCTATGAAGGCGAGGAGAATTGGAAGTGACATAGAAATAAGCATAGTTGAGGTATTAATGAGATGCAAATACATGGAAACAAAGCAGTTGCCAGTCAATAGTGAGATTCTGAAGTTGCCATTTAAGATTTAAGGAGAAAATTGCAAAACTTTTTCTAGCCGATGAGGATCTGACTTTTTTATTATCACTTTATTTTGTCGACTTTCTCGTCATTACCCACGCCACACCAGGGAAGGGAAAATTTCCATATAGCTAGATTTAATTTGTTTGTCTTTGAGCTTAAACACACACATAGACTTTGAAGTAAATGAAAGTTCTAATTGTAATGAAATCATGACTTAAACATCTGTGCTCTACTAATTCTAGTAAAGGCAAAAAAAATGTAGCTCTCATTCAACTAGCACTATGATATATTCCAGCAATCCTGGAAACTAATTAGACTAAATATGATTTGATGAATAATAACAGTTCTTCAGCACACATCATCATTGTTAGAGTAGCAAGTTTCATATCTCCATGTTTCTTCTGGTTTATGCAATAGGGAATGTATGAGAGTTTAAACACTTTAATTTCATGGAACAAATGCTCTGGATAAAGCTATAGTCCCCTAATCCTTTGGAGCCAAAGTTTCCTCAAATAATTTCAAATGCATATCTCTTTGCATCTCCCACTTGAGAATATATTATTGCTAGTGCCAGTCCTCCAGTTGTCTCCCGATTAGTCAATCAAATTTGTTGTGCTGTTGCTGATCGAGCATTTGCCAAAAAAAATCACATTAAAGTTAGCATATTATTATCATTAAGACAGTAATCATGATTCTCTGAGTCTTCAAAAATCACAGGAGGTCAATATTTAAAAGGGCTATGATCTGTTATTATTAGGTTCCATCAAATCTCTTTGCACATGACTTTCACTAGTCCCTCTGGATTCTCAGTGTCTTCTTTCATTTGATGCAGATTTTAACGCTTATCTCAGCAGTCTGATAGCATTCAAAGCCTGGTAGAGGAGCAACTGCTCCATAGAATGTCATTATTATCATTTCCCTAGGACTAAACTTCTGTGCTCACGATGAGGACACTGCCCACTACTTTAATGCCATTTTTATATCTACTCTTCTGTCATACATTCTGAAAACCAAAACTAGTTCAAATGAGACTGGTTAGACTTGAGGTTAAATAAAGTCTCCTGACACATTGTGCAGAACCCTGTTTGATACTCAAAGAGAGGCAATGGTGCTCTTGGAAACTAATTAATTAGCACCTTCTGTATCCTCACTAACACCTTCTACCAAAGCAGTCATGAACATCGGAATTTCTTTTGACATTTCAATTGTTCCCTGGTCCACTTGTGATTTTATTTTAGTGTCATATGTTGCTTTATTGTTCTATAATGTGTTTTGTTGTTCTAGTTAATCTTACAGTCCACACTTTGAGAGTTTAGAAAAAATTGATGTCTAATTCCTGACTATATCCTTTGTAATTGATTTAACAAGTTCCCATTGAGCTTTTAAAAATTAAATATTTAGGTATACATTTTTTTTGCAGTCAGGATTTAGGATACTGTGTGAAGCTTCTGTTGGGATGGTAATATTTACTTGTGTAACCTGACAGTAGTCAATATCTTATTCCTAATTTATTCATTTTGGCTGGTGCGAGGCTAAAATATTAAACGCTAAACTGAACACATGATGCCATCTTGTAAGTTGCATCTTTTATTTGTCGAAATGCAAGGCATTTCTCCTTAAGTGAACAATGAACATCATTTTCAAATTCAAAGGTATAATTAAGGATTCTTAATTGAGGATCAACTATGAGCTAAAAATAGATTCTGCCATTGCCGTCACAGAGCCCCACACATCTGCTGCAGTTCGCAACCCTTCTTCATTCCCTTAAAAAGACCTTCTCCAATGTTCGTTCTGATTTCACTTTAAATAATTGCATCTGTTTATCATTTCAGGTAGTGATTGTGTTGTCACTATCACAAGAATGAATCTCAAAAAGCTCGCTTGCAATGTTTCCTGGTATAACACTACAATCCAAATCTTTGCACCTTAACTATTTTCATTTCAATTCCAGATTTTAGCTTGTTTGTTTCATATAAAACATTGCCTGTATGTTGCCAGCATATGTTGGATCAAATAGTTAAAAATTTACCTCTGCCCTTGGATCTGATTAACGTCGAAATCTTTCAATTTAATCATCATTGAGATCTGTTGCCCCAATAGAGCTTTGTCATTTGCCCTTATTCCTGTCATAATCTTCCTACCTTTACTTTTGTTAAAACCAAGGACTTTCCTTATTTCAAAGCAACGCGTCCACCATTCATTCCTTTCAGCTTTTCTTCTAATTCTTATGTTTTATCATTACCTTTTTAAAGTGGATTCACTTGAAAACCTTCTGGAACTGTGTTCAGCACAAGTGTATAATTTGTTCAAGCACTGCATCATTGTAAGGTATTCATACAAGCATGTCAACTGTGCAATGATATCATCAAACAAGTGGTCCATGCCATATGGCCTCCTCGTTCGCATATTAGAAAGTGGACCGGTGGGGAAGGTGGCTTGATAATAAAATATAGTCCATTGCCTGACTATCTACCCATAAGCTGTCTCCAAAGTGGCACTTGGTAGGTAAGGCATCCAGCAGCTTTCCCACACTTTGCTCCTTATGGCCCTTAAATGGCAAATAAATGGTCCCTTAAGGATCTCCACTGCTGTGTCGTTTCTGGTGGGTAGGGTACAAGGAAGGCAGGTAGCTCAGCAGCTTTCACAGAATCACAGAATTGTTATGGGGCAGTAAGAGGTCATTCATTCCATCATGCCTGCACTGGTTCTATTACCAAGTGCCAAGTGCTTATTCCTGGAACATCTGGATAACAAGGAGAGCTACATCAGACTCACACAGTCACAGAGATGTGCAGTTCAGAAACAAACCCTTGGATCCAACTCATCCATGATGACCAGATATCCCAGGTAAATCGAATCCCATTTGTCAGTATTTTGCCCATATCCCTCTAAACCTTTCCAATCATATACCCATCCAGATGCCTTTTAAAAGTTGTAATTGTACCAGGCTCCACCACTTCCTCTGGTAGCTCATTCCATATGTACACCACCCTGTGCATGAAAAAGTTGCCTTTAGGTCCCTTTTATATCTTTCCCCTCTCACCTTAAACCTATGCCCTCTAGCTTTGGATTCCCCTACCCTGGGGAAAAGACCTTGGCTCTGCCCCCTATCCATACCTCTCATGATCTTATAATCTTCTATAATGTCACCCCTCAGCCTCTGACGTTCCTGGGAAAATAGCCCCAATGTATTCATTTATTGACTTTGGCTCTGCCTTCAACACCATGATTCCAAAAACAAAACTTATCTACAAACTCCAAGACCTAGGACTCTGCTACTCCCTCTGCAACTGGATCCTCGACTTCCTGCCCTGCGGACAGCAAAACCGTAAGGATATTTGACAACACCCCCTCCACAATTACCCTCAACACTGGTGCCCAGTTAGGCTGCGTACTCATGCCCCTACTGTACTCCTTGCGCACTCATGACTATGGCCAAATTCAGATCTCACTCCATTTACAAATTTGCTGATGACACCACCATAGTGGTTTGGATCTCAAACAACAATGAGACAGAGTACAGGAAGGAGATAGAGAGCTTAGTGGCATGGTGTAAAAGCAACAATCTCTTCCTCAATGTTAAAAGGAGCTGGTCATCAACTTCAGGAAGTGGATTGGAGGACACGCTCCCTGTCTTTATCAATGGTGTTGAGGTGGAGATGGTTAGGAGCTTTACATTTCTAGGAGTAAATATCACCAATGATCTATCCTGGATTATACACAACAATATTATAGTCAAGAAAGTAGACAAATGCCTCTATTTCTTCAGAAGACTAAGGAATTTTGGCATGTCCACAATAATTCTTAACAATTTTTATAGATGCACCATAGAAAGCATCTTATCCAGATGCATCATAGCATGGTATGGTAACTGCTCTGCCCAAGGGTTTAGAGGAATATGGGCCAAATGCTGGCAAGTGGGACCAGATCAGTTTAGGATATCGAGTCAGCACAGTCAAACTGGACTGGAGGATCTGTTTCTGTGCTGTATAACTCTATGACTCTACGAGATTGTAAATAATTGAGGCCCTAGGACTGATTCTTGTGGCACTCCACAAGTTGCGTCTTACTAAACTATTTTGAAACTTATATTTTTCAAAGTTACTTTAGTTGAAACATTGTCTCTAACAATGATAGCTCAATAATCAATCATCTCATGACTTTCCTGTGATAACACAGTATTTTTTCCTTTTCTCCTTGTGCTGCTTTATCTGGTCTGTTCTCACTCTCTCCCTCATGGTAATGGTGACTGTCTCTGGGTCATCCTTAGCCATAAAGCAGGCCCAAGTCCATCCCAGCAGGAATGGGGGTGGAATCCCATGCTGTCAGCACCGACCTGAGCCATGCTCATTGTCCAGTCAACTGAGCCATTCCATCCCTCCCCCAAGATATTTGACAGATAAATAGACAAAACAGGAAGTGTACCCAGGGTGTGACACTTCACTATTGTTTAGAATATACTTAGGTCAGAGTTGAGTGTCTTCTGAGTGGATTTGAAAATTCTTTTGGATTCAATATATGCATGCAAAGTGTGATTATCACAGAATGTTCCAGCCATTATCTTGAACCCTCAGGTGCAATAATTCAAAATGTCAAATTGGACAGGAGCACATAAATGCTCCCCATTGTGTAAAAGCATTGATTGACAGTAAAAGGTGTTTATCTCTCCCTTAATGGTCTGAACTTATGGTGCTTGAATCAAGTTCATAACTGCACAACTGTCTTGTTCTCTCTTATGGTTTGCAGTCTCTGCTGCTGTAAGTTTGACTTTCAAATGCAAATTGTTGGTTTTACTTTGATGTTTTGTTCCTGTGATATTAAACTGTGTCTCTGCACTCCCAGTTTTACATAATTGCTAATACTGTTGATAAACTATGGGAAAATTAATTTTTCACTAATATTTCAGTATTTTTGTCTGCCTTATTTTTCAGTGGCATGTACATGTAAAATAATGAAAATGTCAAAGTGAATTGGTTTTAAGCAGCCCATTTCTTAAGCAATGAGTTCAGATGACTATTTATATCGAGTATCACAATCAAGCAATTTATATCTTGTTTTCATGCTATCAAGAAAACATGCTCTTTCATAATTTGTGCATAAGGAGCTCTTGGATTGAAATTTCTCCAAGCTCACCGTCCATGTTAATGAATGTTTTGATAGACAATGTTCTCATCATCAGAGAAGAACATGATGTCGAAAAGTGCTAATTCTGGAATATTGATAACAAGTTGCTCTTGCTCTTAGGCCATCCCTTGTGGTTGAGGACGACTTGTATCCAAACGAAAATTGAGTTCAAATGACTGAAGTATCCAATGCATGACCTGCAGTCTATAACACGTGTGGAAGACAGTGGCTGTGGGCTCGGGAGTGTGGAATGCCTGGAGTATCATGTGTTCTTTTCTCTATCAACACTTGACTTCAGCTTGCAGTTGGAAATGAGACTTGAAGCAGGAGGAAGCCATTCAGCATTTTGAGCCTGTTCCACCATTCAGTATGATCATGGCTGATTGTCTGTCTCAATGCTATATTCATGCTTCCTCTCAATACTGCTTGCTGCCTTTAATATCTAAAAATTGATCCTTCTCAGATGCTGTCCCTCTACTTTGGGCAGTCTTGGGCCAGGTTTCTTAGTTGCCAATGGGGACATTGCACCTTTTCAAGAAGGTTTTGAGGTTGCCCTTGTACATCAGGCAATGACAGTGAACAGGCAGATTTAGCGAGTAATAAGCAGTTTTGGTCTCCCTGCCCAAGAGAGGACATACTTTCCAAAGAGGAATTGCTGTAAGTTCACTGGGCTAATTCTGGACATGCTAGGACTGTTGTATGAGGAGAGAGTGATTTGACTGGGGTTAGAAGAATGAGATGGAATCTGACTGAAATGTTTAAAATTCCAGAAGGGCTGGACAGACTAGATGCAAGAGGTTGTTCTCGCTGGTCGGGGAGTCAAGAACCAGGAGTCACACTTTCAGGATACAGGGTAGACAATTTAGCACTGAGATGAGGAAACATTTCTTCACTTAGTGGGTGGTCAACCTGTGGAATTCTCAATCACACAAAGTTGTGGAAGCAGGGTCATTGTGTACATTCAAGAAAGAAATTGATAATTTTTTAGATATTTAAGACATCAAGTGGTATAGAGAGGAAGCAGGAATATAGCATTGAGACAGAGGGTCAGCCATGATCATAGTGAATGGTGGAACAGGCTCAAAATGCTGAATGGCTTCCTCCTGCTTCCAGTTTCTATATTCCCAAGTTTCCATGTGTCCTTGAAGCATTTCCTCTGCCCTTCTTGTCATGTTGATATTCTGACTACAGCTCTTGTTTTGGGAATCTTGCATCAAGCTTTCAGACAATGTGGCCTACCCAGTGGCCAATGTTTTGATGCTGGGGATGTTGGCTAAGAAAGAACACTGATATTGGTATGCCTAACACAACAGCGCATTTGCAGGATCTTTTGGAGGCAATGGTGGTGGTATCTCTTCAGGGTTTTGAGGTGCTCGTTTTACTTGGTTCAGGTCTCTAAGCCATATAGGAGGGCAGGTATCAATGCTACTCTATAGTCCATGAGTGTAGTGCTGGGTATGAGGTTCTGGTCCTCAAATACTATCTTTCTTGGGTGACTGAAGAAGGCAATTGTACATTGAAGCTAGTGTTGAACCTATTATTGATGTTTGCCCTTGTTGACAGCAGGTTCCCAAGGATTGGAAAGTGGTTTGCATTGTCCAAGGCCTCGTTATGGATTTTGATAACCTGAGTTGGTTGTAAACTATGGCAGAGCACATTGATAAAGGAACTTTGACTGACAAATGTTTGACTGACAACTGTAAGGCCCTTGTCTCATATGTTGTGAAAGTATTGACAATAGCTTGAAGCTTGACCTCTGAGTGTGAGTAGACACAAGCGTCATTTGCAGACTGCAGTTCATTGACAGTGGATGAGACAATCTTAGAACTGGCCTACAGGTAGCAGAGATTGGACAGATTCCTGTTTGTTCTGTAGATACGGCTCCACACCAGCAGAGCGCTTGCTGGTGTTGAGGTGTAGTATTACAGGAAAGAAAATTGAGAAGACATCAGGGCGATGACACAGCTTTGTTTGACTCCAGCATGAGTATGAATTGGGTCTGTGGTGGATTAATTGCTTAGGATCACAAATTGCATTGTAGTAATTGTACTGTGGTCAGCCAGGTGAACCTCATAGAATATGAGTTCCCTGTTTGGGGCCGTTTGGGGAAGCCCTGGCTGACAGATATAAACAGGAGTGTCAGACGCCCTGTTCATTCTGAGAGAAGGCTCTGAGGCAGCTGGATCAGTATCAAGGACTTTCCACGTGTAAATAAAGGGTGACCTGGTGATGGGATTGGCCTCTGTGGAGTTATTTCAGCATGTCATTGTGGAGTGGTCAGAGGATGCATTTATATAGCAATGTTTCCATATTGAAACAAACCAATGAGCTTCATAAGAGCATAATTAGATAGAGTTTGAAATCAGGCTGCAAAAAGTGATATTAGGAAAAAATCCCAAAAAGCTTGATTAAATGGGTAAGTTTTAAGGAGTATCTTAAAGGAGACAAAAGAGAGAGGGAGAGAGACACAGGGCATTAGGGAAGGAATGCGAGAGGTAACATCCTGGGCAGCAGACACCTTAGCCCCTTATAGTAGTGCGATTAAAATCAGGGAAGTTCCACAATTTTGCAAACTCTGTAGGCTCTCGATGCATTTGATAGTTCCGAATCAATAATTTGGTAAAAGTAGAGTGATGGTGGTATGGAAGTAATGTCAGCAGCCTAATTAATCTGAAGATCCAGGCTAATGCTTTGGGGACAAGAGTTCACAATCTTGTCAGCGTAGCAGCTAGTAGGGTTTAAACCTAACTAACATTAAAATTTAGACTTAAAATTTAGAATCGATAATGGTGCCATCAGTCATCATAAGCACTCAGGTGGCTGACTGATACCTTTTAGAAACTGAAATCTGCAGTCCTTATGGAGTCTGACCTACATGTCTATTCAGACCATTAGCAATGTGGTTAAATAAAAAGCAAAGTACTCAAAATATTGGAGGTCTGAAATAAAAACAAAAAAATGTTGCAGAAACTCAGCAAGTCTGACAGCATCCATGGAGAGAGAATCAGAGTTAATATTTTGAGTCCAGAGACACTTTTTTGGAAATGAGGTTGCGTCTGAAATAGCCTTGCTAGCCATCAGTTCAAGGGTAATTAAACAAGCCACATCTCATGAAAGAATTTTTGACAAGGCAGGTACTAATGAAGCCTAATAATTTGCACAAGTCTAGCTGAAATTGCAGTATAAGAATGCCAGTCTTTATATTTGTACAGTATCTGTTATGATCTGAAGATGTCTCAAAGTTGTCCCAAAGATGTCCCAAAATAGCCAGTGAATTGCATTTGAAATGTCCATTATTACTGCTGCAATAAAGAAATAAAAATTGCATTTAGCACTTTTCACAACCACCAACCTGAATCACTTCATAGTTAGTGAAGTACTCCGAAGAGAAATGATTATTGTTATGTAGGAAATGTGGCAGTTAATTTGTACACAGCAACATCTCACAAAAGGCAATGTGACAATGACCTGACAATGCCAATGTTAATCTGTTTTAATGTTGATTGAGGGATAGATATTGTTGAGAAACTGGGGATAAATCCTATGTTCTTCTTCAAAATAATTCCATGGAATCTTTATCATTCACCTAAAAGAAAAGACAGAGCCTCAGCTTAACATCTCACCTGAAAGATATGGCCCTTCCAACAATGCAGCACTCCCTCAGTACTGGAATTATTGTTGACATTAATCATTACCCTCAAGACTGTAGTGGCACTTGAACACAGTTTCATGACTCAGAAGTAAGAGTGCTGCCTTCTTAGTCATGGCTGACAGTGTTGTAGGTGTAGATTGAGTGATAAGTATTAATCCAGATGCATTTAGCAAAATTGAAGTGGTAAAATTGAGCCTTGATGTTTGCCATAACTTGTGCATCTACTAGAAACAATGCATTTCTGAATCCATTCATGGGATGTTTTATATATATAAATAAATTAACGTGGTTCTGTAAGTGTTGCAGTACCATGTCTTAGAATGTCATAAAATATTTTGGGCCAGTGATTTACAACCATATATATATGTTAATGATGGACACATATGAGAAACAGAAGACTTCATAGAATATGATACTTTAACATTGTTTAGAATTTACTTAGAGCAAAGCTATGCAAAATGTGAGTGAATTTTAAAATTCTCTTGTCTTCAACAAATGTAAAATGTAATAATCACAGAACATTCCAGCTACTACCTTGGAAACTCAGGTATAATGATTCAAAATGTCAAATTGAATAGAAGCTCGTAAATGTTTCCCATTGCGTAAAAGCATTCTTTGATTGACAGTTAAAGGTGTTCCACTCTGCCTTAATGGTTTGACTTTATGGTGTTTGATTGAACTGCAAAAGGCGAATGACTGCCTTGTTATTCTTTATTTTGAATTGCAGCTTCTGTCTTGAATGCAATTTTTCAGATGACATTTGGTGATTTTACTTTGATTTTTTGTATTCCTGCGATGTTAATGTGTGTCTTTTCATTCCCAGTGTAATATAATTTCTCTTACCATTGATAAATTGTAATATCTGTTTTTATGGAAAACTTAATCTGCTTCTTTTCACTAATACTAAAGTAGTTTTCATCTCTATATTTCCCTATGATGTATAATGTATGGACTAAAAATATCACTGTGCTTTTAGCTGGCTGTATTTTAAACAATAGGTTCAAATGTCTGTTCGTATCAAGAATGTGACAATGAAGTGTTTTAGAAGTAATACTTGTACCCTTGAGAGAACAACTAAAAATATCAAATTATTTACCAACGTGACCAACATTTTTCCAAGCTTGTTCCCTACATATTGATTGCTGTCACTATTTTCATCAACTAGGACTTAATCCTGCCAAATGCTGGTACTGGAATATTAATAAGAATATTATCAGCTTGCATTAATGCAGTGAATTTAACACAGTAATATATTCCAAGGAACTATGTAGAAGCATATTCAAACAAAAATATGACACCAGACCGCCGAGGTTATGTGAAGAGAAATGACCAAAAGCTTGCTCAACGTGGACTGATTTTAAGGAGTATCTTACAGGAGAATTCATAGTAATAAAATGCCACAGCAAAGATTTTCACGAAACTCCATCACCAAATCCTGTCAAGCCTAGCTCAGTTATAAAGGATTATTCATACAAAAATCACAGTTAAACCATCCTCCCCCTATTATTCAGTTTAACAGACCACAAAAGGACATATGTATTGCCATGTTAATACATATCATCAAGACGAACAGAAACAGGATAGTTATGCCTTGCATATGCAATTAAGACCATAAGACAATAGGAAATAGGAACAGAGTAGGCTATTCTGCCCTTGAGCTTGCTCTGCCAATCAGTTAGATCATTGCTGAACTGACAGATACACACATCCACTTTCCTGCCCTTTCCCTGCTAGTCAAGACTCTATTTATCTCAGCCTTAACCATACTCAAAGATTCTGCCCCACAATTCTCTGTGGCAAGGAGTTTTAAGGATTCTCAACCCTCTGAAAGAAGGAGTTCCTCCTCATCTCAGACTCAAATTGGCACCCGTTTATTCGGAGACTATGGCATCTGGTCTTCAACTCTCCTGTGAGGGAAAATGTTCTTTCAAGTTTACCTTGTCAAGCCCTTAAGAATCTTATTTGCTTCAATGAGACCATCTTTCGTTCTTCTAAATTCCAATGAGTAGAGTACCAACCTGTTTAACCTTTGTTCCTGAGACAGTTCCTCTATACTAAGGATCATCCTTGTAAACGTGCTCTCAACTGCATCTAATGTGATAATATCTTTCCTTAAAGGAGGGGAGCACAATAGCCTACAGTACTCCAGATATGGTCTCAGCAGAACCTGGTACAGTTGCTATAAGACTTTCTTACTCTTTTGCTCCAACCACCTTGAAATAAGGGCCAGCAATCCATCCACCTAACTGAATATCTGCTGCACTGATGTGTTAGCTTTCTGTTTTTTGTCCACAAGTTGCAGCTTTCTGCAGTTTTTCTTCATTTAAAGTTTGTAAATTAATTTATGGGGATACATTTTGCATGTTCACAACCTGGTAGCAAAATTGATCTCTGGAACTTGATTGTGCTTTTTCATTTTACTGTTGTCTGAACTACCCTTTTTTTGTTTTTGTTTTTGAGAGTCAGGATTTCAGGGAAATTGAGTTGCATTGTACCTAGAAATGGATTCATCGGATGTGTATAAAGAAGATCATTTTCATAATTATGAGAAATTTATTGTTGCACTGTAATTTTATTTAAAGTTGTATCACCTGTGGCTCACTTGATATGACACTTGTCACTGAGTCAGAAGTTGTCGGGTAAAGTTCTATACCAGAGGTTTAAGGAAAGAAATCTGTGTTGCCACTGTAGTGCAGAATTGAGGGAATACTATATAGTTATTTCAGCTGACACATTGAACCAAGGACCCATTTACTTTCACAAATGGATGTAAAATGTCATGATATGATTTCAAAGAAGGGCAGGTGAGCTCATTCTTGATGGTCAGGCCTTTTCACCATTCAGTTAACAAAGACACAAAGCAAGCATGATCTGATAATTATCACTTGCTGTTTTTTGGAGCTTGCTGTACACAGACTAGTGCTGCTGTGTTCCTATTCTGTACCTGCATTTCAAAAACACTTAATTAACTATGACAACATATTTTGGGACAACCTGACATTGTGACAGGCATTATATAAATGTATGGGTATGATTTTCCCCTCCCTGTACATGGCAATAAGTTGAAATAATGGGCAAGTTTGTCCTGGAAAGAGAAAGACACCCGCTTTGTGCCACCTCACAAATTAAGTAACAGATGAGAAGGCCCATGGGTTGCTTTTTTGAAGTGCCACCAATTAAGGTCCTTAAGCAGTCAATCACCACTAAGGGCCTCAGCTCACGATCTAACTGATCACCTGACTCTCTGGCAACAAAAAAGGTAGCTACTTTCATGTCAGGGAAACCAGCGCAGCTTGCCTGCCAGATAGGGGTCAGTCCTCAAATTGTCTCAATCTGGGGCCAATTGGAGGCACAGATGGAGTGCAAAGGTGTGGCTTTCAGAAGACCACACCCCCATTCTTACTTCCAATTCTCTTAACCTCTTGACGCCACAACGTTTGTCCCATAAGAAGAATATGAAAGGTACTTAACTTCCTGCCACTGGATCAGCTGAGGAGTAGGCCTCGAATGGCAGACATTAAGACCCAGTAGTTGCTGCTGTCCTTTGAACCGGGATCCAAATGTCGAGACCTCTGATTCGCTGAATGACCAGCTGACATTCACCTTCCAACACTTAATGAGCTGATTGGTGGACAATTGGGCAAGGTTTCACTCTAGTGTGGGTGGCATGTTAGTCAATACCAAATGGGCTAACCACCCACAATTTAACGGAAAAAATGGGGAAATTCCACTCCTTGTTTTTATTCTTCATGGCTTGGTTATCCAATTAAAATGGAATGAATAGTTTCATAACTAAATGACCTATAACATCATAAAAGCTTACGTAAGGAAACAACACACATGAATCATAAAATGCTCCAAAAGGATAAGAAAATTGAACAATGATAACTGAAGATTTTAGAGCAATAGTCTAAGGTTCTGCAAAGAAGTAAGTTTCAACAAGGCTTTTAAGAGAAGGTTGGGTGAAGGCGCAGCGAAGTCTAAGGATACTCTTTCAGAGTGTCTGCAACGTCCTGTGATAATATAAACGTTGTGAAAATAATTGTAGAGAGACGAAGGAAGGAGGCAATTAAGGTCAATGTTGGAAGAACCAAGCCTTACCATTTCTGTTGAATCCTTTCCATTTTATTCTATCTATTCATAACTCCGATATGCAACAGCAGACATAAAATTCCATTTGGCGTGAAATTACACTGCCATTCTGGCAGGTTAATAACTGCCACAAAACTGAATCTCACCTCCTTTCTTTTCAATTTTTTAATAATATCAATATAACTCTAAAGATTGAAACCCTGGGGATCCATCTTACATGTATTAATGTTCTACTTCGAACAGCAATATTGCCTAAATGACAAGATTTTCAACAATTGCTTCAAGTACACATTCAAAATCTTCCCCAAATCAAATGCCGACAAAAACCCACTCTTCACTGAATGGTTTCATTCAACATTTTTAGTGGTGATGCTGAACACCAGGCACTTTTCAATATTTCTTGCACGTGCAAATTCAGATTACATTTCTGTCGAAACCTTTTAAGCTGAAGCCTCTTTGTACAACTTAGCACCATTTGCAACCTGAAACCGTATTTCTTTAAAGATTCCTGTGTCACACATCTCTTGCCAACATTAACTCACTGCTGTACCTATTGTAGCTTCTGACAAACAATGCCAGCTGTACAAAAGAGAGCAGTATCATCATTGCAGAAGGTATATTTCAGGCAACAAAGTTTTTATAAAACAATAAAAAATACAATTCAAGCAAACTGTCTCTGAGTTGGCTCAGTTGAAAATTCTCTTCTCCCCAGATCAGAAGATTTTCAGCCTTGTATTCTCCGTCTTCTAACTGAGAAGACACCTCAAAGTAACTTCTTTGATCGTAATGTGTGTTAGGATGTCCTGAGAGCTTAGAAAACATATGTTATGTCATTTCACTTATGCTTTACTGAGGCTGCATTTCTTTGGAGTATTTGCTAGTTTTTTTTTGCTAGTTGTTTTGATTGGGCACATCTTCAGACACCATATAACAAAGAAATGTGCTCTTCTAAATTTTGGAACCAAGTCTAATTTGCATACAGGAGGTGTGCTGGGTGGAGAGTCTTATTGAAAAAAAGTGGTTCAAAGCTGCAGAGAGAGGCCTCAGGAGGATGCCAGTGGCTTCAGAGCTAACCAGCTGATTGTGTAAAACACTATTCACTGTTCACATACCTGCATACCTTCAAAGGCTGAATGCTTGATGTGATGGCACTGTGTCCAGTATTTATGTAGAAGTAAATATGTACTTAGCTCTTTTGTATAGAAGCAATCTGCACAGTCACTGAAGAATGATAGTGAGGTGTATGGAAATGATAAGGTAGCAGTGTGTGACACTGTTCACCCCAGGCACTGTTGTATAGAGACCAATGGTGGAATCTTATAGTAGCCATGTTGACATGCTTAAAAGCAAGGATGATCATAAAATGCAGAACATGTTCTGCCCATCTCCTATCTGCCCGCCCTGACCTGTCTGCTAATTTACAGGGCTCTGGCCCGGGGCAGGGATACTTTCCCCTGTGCCACAATATCTCCTGTTTGAGTCATTTCTGGCACAAAGCCTTGGTTGCGTTTGGTGGCAGCCAATCATTTCAAGTCCACAAAATCACTGTGAGAGTTCCTCAAATCTCAGGCCCAACCGTACTCTGCTGCTGTGTCAAAAATCTTTCCTTCATCATAAAGAAAGAAATGAGGATGTTCACGGATGATTATACAGTGTTCACTACTTTGGCAACTTTTCAGATAATGCAGTAGCCCATTTCGATATGCAGTGAAATCTGGGCAACATACAGACTTGTGCTGATGAGTGACAAGTAGAGTTTGCCAAGTATGTGCCACGCAATCAACAGCTCCAACAAGAGGGAATCGTACCATTTCATCTTAATTTTCAATGACATTACCTTTGGTGAATTCCCATCATCAGCATTCACAGCCATAATTGGCTTAGCTATATAAATGCCATGGCTGCAAGTGAAGATCAGGGACACCGAACATTGCTGTGAATAACCCATCTCCAGACTTCTTGAAGGATGTCCACTACCTAAAAGGCACAAGTCAAGAGCATGATGGAATATTTTCCACTTCTCTGATGAATGCAGCTCTAATAAATTCAAGAAGTTGAACATTTCAAAACAAAGCAGCCACTTGGTCAACACTCTTTAATATTCACTCTCACTACCACTAATGCACAGTAACAGCCATTTACAGATTGCATTGCAACAACTTACCAAGCCTCTTCCAACAGCACATTCCAAACACTTGAATCTTGTGGGCTGTGATATGAATGGATGGACAAGGTCAACAGAATTATTCTAATGCAACCATCTGCAAGTTGCTCTCCAAGTTGCTCGGCAATCTTTATTGGGATCATATTGCCATTCCTTCACTGTCACTTGATCAAAATCTGGACCTCCCTTCCTAACAGCACAGCACTGTGAGTGTATCTGCACCACATGATCTGAAACAGTTCAAGTAGGTGCTTTCAACTGCCTTTTAAAAGGGATGGGCAACAATGCTGCCCTTGGAAACAATTTCTCGTGACCCATGAATGAATAAGAAGACTGTGATGCAGTCTTATATCTGGGATCTTGGAAGTATTAGGAACAGAGGAGCAGGAGTAGTCCATTGATTTCCTGGAATTTGCTGTACCTTTCCAGATCATGGCTGATCATTGACCTCAGTACCACATTCCCATGTTATCCTCATGCCCCATGTCATTAGTAGCAAGAAAATTATCAATCCCTGTCTTACTCTTAGTCAATGATTGGGAATCCACAGCCTTCTGGGGTGCAGAAGTACAAAGACTCATCACTCACTGAGTGAAGAAGTTTTTCCTAAATGGCTTACACTTTTTTCTGAGATGGTTCTTGTTCCCACGGCAAGAGGAAAACACTTTCGGCATCTAGTCTGTCCATCCCTTCCAGAAATTTGTAAGTTTCTATGAGATTCATCTCTCATTCTTCTAAACTACAGAGAATACAGGTCCAATCTCCTCAAGCTCCCCTCAAAGGACAGTTCATCTATCCCAGGAATCAGTCTGATGAAACTAGAAGTCGTGTATAACTTTCATTGGTCTCCTGTCATAATTCCATTATAACTCAACCATAACATAGGCAGATACTGTCAGAAATCTGTTGGTAGTGGCTTCTGAAACCAAGGTATTTCAATAATCAAGAATAAAAAATAAGAATATTGATGTTTATACCTAGTAATGACAAGAAGAATCATTACTAATAATACTAACAAACATGTCACAAAACCCAGACCCCTATCAATTAAAGCCAATACTAACACCTTTCAGTCAAAATATATGTTGATTTAGAAGCAACAATCTTCAACAGGCAACATTAAAGATACTTTACTTTAATCTCTTGCAGTCCACTGAAACACAGGAAATAAAAGCAGATGACTTAAATTCATCATTAGACATCCATTACTTATAGTACACCCACGGCCTGTACTCACAAATTCAATGTGTCACTGAGCCCTTTCCAAGAACCACATAAACAAAATGCTTCACAAGATGCTAAAGCTGAAAATCAATGAAAATAACACAAGAACAAAACAAGCTGTCGGTTCCCCACTGGAATAACAAGTGTTTGATGCTGAAAGACTCCAAGCAATGTTCAGCAACATGTGATAGTCACAAACCAAGCGTGTCTGCAGAAGTTGTTCTTTCAGGCTCAGTGCTTCTGGCCATTCCTTTAGGTCAACTTCAAATCTGACAGTATACAGAGCAGCTTTAGCATTCAGTATCTGATTAAACCATATCATGACCTTAGAATTGTGATAATAGACCTTTTGATGCTTGCATCTATTGTATATTGTATCTCAAAAGTCATCATCAAATCACACCACTTGTAAACTAACGACTATTTTGTTTTAAAAGATGTCAGAAAAATCTGACAGAACAAAATACAATTTTCAACATTGAGATTCACTAATTTCCTATTATTTCTCAGACAACAAATAACTGAAAGTAAGCATTTTTGAGGAAAGGTGTAAGGAAGGCATCACAAATTGAATATCATAACTTTGATAAACAGGGTGCAGGAACGTAGAGATCAGGGATTTACATGCACATTTCTATGAAAGTGGCAGGTCAAGTTTAAAACAAAGGTTAAAACCATATAGGTTTCTTGCCTCTATAAAAAGGGAAATGGAATATAATAGTTGGTTATGGTAAATTATTACAAAGCACAGGTTAAGCTCAATTCTGGCTAACCCACTTTACGAAGGGTTCCCCACCCTCAGAGAGGGCAGGGTTGAGAAATTTCAGCCCTGTATAGAAATAATAGAGCATCAGTAGAGCAGGTTAAGACAAGATTTGGGAGACATTTTCAAAACCATGGATGGTTGAGATGGAGCAGGTAAGGAGAAATGATTTTCAATGGCAGCAGGGTTGCTAATTAAAGGAGATTGATTTAAGGGGACTGGTGAAAGGAAGTAGAGGTGGCTTGAGGAAACATGTTTTACACAGCAGGTTATTATGACCTAGAATGTGTTGCTTTAGAGGATGATGAAAACAGATTCAATTCTAAATTCTGAAAGATAATTGGATAAATACTCAAAAACACATTTACAAGGATATGAAGGAAGTGGAGTTAATTGGTTACCTCCATCAAAGAGCCAACACAGGCATGATGAACTAAGTAGTCTCTTCATTTGCTGTATCATTCTATATTGACCCAATAAGTCAATTAGATGCAATTTATGGAACTGATTTTCTTATCTTCAGCTATCCAGGTAATGTTGATCAGGGTCAATCTAGAAATCTCTATTTACATGTTGGCCCATCAGTGGAGCAGCAGCATTAGACAGCTGACTATCCATTCATATGACTACCCATCAGTAGCTCTTGTAAGTGGATCTCATATCCTCTATGCCCTGGCGAGCACCTTTACTGCCAATATTTAGAGAAATTATTATGTGGCTTGGGATTATCTCAATAAGACCCTTATGGTGTACATTCAGAGCAATTGATTTCACATGCCATATGTGTATGAACTTGTGTGAAAACAGATTAAAGATATATTCTACCACGATGAGGTTAATTTTTGAATCAAAAATTGATTCATTTTATATAAAGTGTGTGAATGAAGTAAGTGCCATTAGTGTAGTGAGATTCTTCTTATAAGATAATATAATTGTGGTAGTTTGTAGCTTCTATTATGGGCTAAACCCATGCATTTGAATTCCTTGAATCAAACTTATTCCTCTAAAGAGAGTGTACATTCGTAGTTCAGTCTCCATGCACTTGACCAGGGAATGCCAATTGACTTTTTCAGACAGAGTACAAAAGTTAATATCTGATTGTCCCTCAATTCTAATGTTTACATTTAAAAATGATTTATTCATGGGATCTAAGCATCACTGACTAGGTCAATATTTATTGTTGGTCCAAAATTGCCCTGAGAAGTTGATGGTGAGCTGACATCCTGAATCGCTGCAGTCTATACGGTGTAGGTACACCCACAGTGCTAGTAAGAAGGGAATTCAGAATTTTGAATTTGTGACTCTGGGAAAATGATGATATATTTCAGTATGGCATGCGGTTGGAGGTGATCTTTCAGGTGGTGCTGTTCCCATGCATCTACCCTTGGCCTTGTCCTTCTTGATAGTGGAGGCTGTGCATTTGCTGGTGGTGTCAATGGAATCTTGGCAAGTTGTTGCAGTACATCTGGTAGATGATACATACTGCTGCTGCGGTGCATAGAGGTGAAACAGTAAGTGTTTATGGTGGTGAATTGTGTACTTATTAAGCAGTCATGTAATCAATGGTGTTAAGCTTCTTGAGTGTTGTTGGGGCTGGAATCGTCCAGGAGAGTACTCCATCACACTCCTGACTTGTGCCTTGTAGATAGTGGACAAGCTTTGGTGCAGTGATAAGTCTTGTGGATACATAGAAAAGTCTCTGAAACGCACTGTGATATATCTTTAGTGTTGGTAGTCACGTGACAGAGATTCGGCTGAGGTTTGGAATTAATATAGCTTTAGGCAGAGATGTTTGCAGCCATACCATCCCATATAAATACTTATTAAATTCCAGTACTAGTATGCAAAGCTTTACAGGGTTGACAGAGCTGGTTTTGCTGTTGTTGCTTCCAGGTGTAAGCCAATGCCAGGTGATCCATACTGTTATGTTGCTTTTAGACTTTGCAATGGTTTGATACAGGTGAGCATCTTGCTCAGCCATTTCAGAGGGTTGTTGAGAGTTATGGGCCTGGATACACATGACAACGTCAACTTCCTAGGAGTGACGATAACCAATAATCTGTCCTGGTTCTCCCACATAGATGCGACGATCAAGAGGGCCCAACACCACCTCTTCTTCCTCAGGAGGCTAAGGAAATTTGAGATGTCCATAAGGACTATCACCAACTTTTACAGATGCACCACCGAAAGCATTCCATCTGGGTGCATCATGGCTTAGCACAGCAACTGCTCTGCGCAGGACCACAAGAAACTACAGAAAGTTGTGAACACAGCCCACACCATCACGCAAGCCAACCTCCCAAACATGGATTCCATCTACACCTCGTTGCTGTGGAAAGGCAGCCAACATCATCAAAGACCACTCCTACCCCAGTAATGCTCTCTTCGAACATCTTCCATCAGGCAGAAGATACAGAAGCTTAAACACATGCACGAACAGATTCAAGAACAGCTTCTTCCTCACTGTTATTTGAATGCTGAATGGACCTCTCTAATTTCAAATCTAATGTCGATCTTGCTTTTGTGCACCTCCTTTTGTGCAGCTATAACCTTGTTTGCCTTGCTCTGTCTAAACACCCTATGATCTATTTGTATATTATGACCTGCCCGTACTGCATGCAAAACAAAACTCTTCACTGTACTTGGGAACATGCGACAACAATAAATCAAATCAAATGTAGGCCAGACCAGAAAAGGACAGCAGATTTCCTCCCTGAAAGGTCTCTAGATGCCTATGTGTTGAAGTTTAGTTTTCCAAGTCAAAGTTACTACTGTAAATAAGAACGTGTGAAGTTAAAACTCTAACCTGCTGCTTGTCATGTCTTAACTCGCAGACAGTCTTGGTCCCCTCTCATACCTCTGTTTGTTACCCTATATCAGCTCCTGGTTGAGCAAAATTTTAAAATTCCCTGACTGTTTCCAAAATCCTTCCATCGTCTTTCTCCCTCTTATGTCTGTAATCTCTCTGACACCCATAACCTTTTGAGATCTCTGTACTTATCAGATTCTGCATCCTTGTGAGTCCTGCATTTTAATTGCTTCACCAGTTGAAGCTTCAAGTGTCCAGTTCCAAGCTCTGGAATTCCCTCTCTAAAACTGTCCACTGTCAACATTGCCTTCCTCCTTCAAGACTCTCCTTAAAACATTCTTCTTTGACCAAGCTTTTGGTCATCTAACCTAATTTTAGCTTGTGTGGCTGAGTGTAATGTTGGGTTTCATAATCATTCTGTGAAGTGCCTCGGGACATTTCATTATGTTAAAGTCATTATATAAATGTAAGTTGTTTTGAATGTAATGCACCCTCCCCATCTCAGCATCGAACCTCATAACCATTATATTATTTGTTTAGTATAGCATCCAGCTGATTGCAATGGATGAAAAGTTCATCTAACCATGGGGCGTCAGCACTCTGCAACGTTTTCAATGGTTTCCCATTATCTTAAAGCTAATGTGTTGTGAAATGGCAGATTAACATTTTTAGCCACCCACAGCTCAGTGACGATAGAATTATAAGGTGAGGAAAAGCTGCATTTATATATCAACACAGATGTCCCAAAGCACTGTGTAGCCAAAGAAGTACATTGAGATGTAGTTATTGTTTTAGCATAAGAATGGCCAATATACCCATATTAAGCTCATTTAAATTGCAATACTGTAATGACCAGAATTTTTTAATGTAGATTGAGGCATAAATACTCTCTCCTGGTGAAACAATGTCTTGATTTTAAAATTCCATTGCTTGTTTTCAAACCATCCCACCATTTCATGCTTCCCTATCACAATAACCTCCTTCAGCCTCAAACCCTTAAAAATACCTGCGCTTATCTAATTCTGTTTTTTTTGAGGGTCTGTGATTCTCATTGTTCCAGCTTGGGTGTTTGTGACTTCAGTTGCCTATGCATTCCCTGCTTATATCCCTCTCTTCTCTCTCCTTCTTAGATCTATCTATTTGATCATCTGCCCTGATATCTCCCTATGTGGGTTGCTTTTTTATTTTAATCCTGTGAATTGCCTTGGAATCTTTCTTTATTACGTTGAAGATTCTATATGAATATAAATTGTGGCTGTTTATTTTTGGTGGTAAAGCTTTACTCATCGTACAAAATCAAACTGACTCCTGGTGATGCACATTCACAACTGATAGTCAACTGGAGTAACTCATCTGAGATAGATTATTAACAAGATATTCTAATAAGTATTTGAAAGAATGTGACGAAAGGGCTGTGGAGTGGCACTAATTAGAGAGTTTTTTCAAAGAACCTGCACAAACAGAATGAGCAGAATAGATTCCTTCTGCACTATATATTCCAATAGTTGAAAGGTCAGCCATTGAAGTAAGGAGTGTGCCTTTCAACATTTTTAGGATCATATCAGTGACACAACTATTAACCAATATTCATTTTGTGAACCATATTTTCTTGAGAGACTTATATATGTTATTATAAATACTTGTTACAAATTAAAATTAGATCACATACATAAAGCTGGTAATGTTTACGGAAACGTCTTAATTTTAGCTATGATGTTGAGGATGGGTTTCCCCACCTCCAGCGTGTAATGTCAGGTAAAGTCATTAGGAAAAATATATTTTGACTGTTGTGTCAGTTTAACTCATTATTGAAGATACCCCTTTGGAGTTAACTTGGTAACTGACAACAAATTTGAGAGAAACCTCTAACTCCTAAAGCTGGCTAGTTGGTTTACTTTCAGTTCATGATTTCTGGGGACCATTGCTGTAATGAAATTGATTACGCAAGACTATTAATGTTTTTCATAGGTACTACATTTTTCATACAGCATAAATTATGTTATGCCAGGGTGGCATGGTGGCTCAGTGGTTAGCACTGCTGTCTCACAGTGCCAGGGACCCAGGTTCCATTCCACCCCTTGGGTGACTGTCTGTGTGGAGTTTGCACATTCTCCCTGTGTCTGCATGGGTTTCCTCCAGGTGTTCCAATTTCTTCCCACAGTCCAAAGATGTGCAGGTTAGGCTGATTGGTTATGCTAAATTGCCCATAGTGTCCAGGGATGTGCAATTTCGGTGGATTAGCCAATGGGAATGCGGGGTTACAGGGATAGGGCAGAGGGGTGGGATGCTCTTCAGAGGGTAGGTGTGGACTTGATGGTTGGAATGGCCTGCTTCCAAACTGTAGGGATTCTATGAAGGATGTCCATTTAGTAAGGCATTACATCTGAAACATATAAAACAATGTTCTAAAATACCTTCAGGAAAGATGAGCGAACGATATTGTAAGGAAGTAGCAGGAGGAAAAAATATATTGTTAAATCTAAGAGATTTGAAGGTGATGTCTTACAGTTAACTCAGGATAAAGTTTTAATTGTTGTGGCAACATGCGCATTTATAGTCTGAAGCTATGTGTAGTGATAATAGGAGCTCCAATGTTTTTTCCGTTGCACAGCCGACCAGGAATCTCGAACCCCTTTCTTATCTGCTACTGATGTGTATTAGAAGAATTTGAAGGTTCACAACCAACTTGTTTGACTAAGTTATGTGCATCCCTGCTTTGAACATTAAGATCTGGTGTGAGAATCAAACCCAGAGCTTTCAGCTCAGAGGCAGGGATGCTTCACAATGTACCCACAAGATCTTCCCAAAAGATTTACTTTTGCTCAAATAATACCGAAGATAATTTGGTCAGTAAAGTGATGTGATAAATAATTTTACAAGCAAGGCTGACTAGAGCAGGGAATATTTTTCATCATGATACTTTTGCTTATAACATTGATAACATTGATGGCATGTCTTGAACTGAAATAAATGTCCCATTTTAGGTGTGATTTTGTGTAGGCTAGGAAAATCACTTGAAACTGGTTAACGGTTATCTGTGAGGCAGTATTTTTATTTTTTCTGCTAGCTTGGCATAACATAGATTTTTATCATTTCTCAATAATAATGCTGGCCTTATGTCCTGCTGCCACAAGAGATCAGATTGTGTTGAAAGGAAATGTTTCTTTTCCTCCTCATTAGGTCAGAGATAGAGAAACAATGCGACTGGTCATAAAATTGATTTCTCTTCCTTCTCAGCCTATTGTCGCTCACATTATATGTTAGTGAATCACATTATGGAATTTTCATATCTCTCCAATTGATACCAAACAGTACTTCTAGGCAGCATCTCATCTCCCTCCAGCTCTGTTCAAGGAAGATGAGCTAAAATCTGAAATCTTATAACTTATTCCCAATTGCAGGCACCATCCCAGACATTGCCCCTATAACAATAAGGCTAGAATGTGTCTTTTAGATAGGAAAGAACTGTCCTTACCTCCCAAAAGAGTTAGTTTCTCTTTTAAAAAAAAAATAGCTTTTGGCTTTGAAAGTGGTGGGAGAGCCAGATTAAAGTCAGATCCTCTTCTGTATTAGTCTCTTATTTCATCTTCCTTGTGATGTGAATGACATCTGGATTACTCCTTCTATAAATTCTATTCAATTGCATATACATTTCTGATTTGTCAGATGCCTTTATTTTTAACTGTTGCCTTATAATTCTTAAATTGGAAATTTATTGAAGCAGCCGGTCACATTATTGTAAGAAGTCTCTTTATCCTGTGCTGAAATCTTTGATATTTCCCAGTCTTTCTTCATCAAAACACTAAAACTTTTATATCTGAACATCAATAAAATGCAAGGAACATGAATCATCCCACATTCTTGTTATAAACTTTAAGCTTTCATTTAGCCTTTACTGTTTTGATCAATAGTAATTTTAAAAGCTTATCTTTACCACAAAGCCAACAAGTCAACTCTGTTTCAATGAAGAATGCAAGAGGGAAGCTAAGAGCAGCACCGTACATATCTAAAACTGTGGAGCGAACATGCAAAGCTACAACATAAAGCTATATACATGCTAATCGGCAAAAGCAGCTTGCAAAAGACAGAGCAAGGTGGTCTCACAGATAAGATCACATCAACACTCTGTAGTCCTGCCATATCCAGTCATGAATGGCAGAGGACAGAGGAAGCTCTGCAAATATCCCTATCCTTGATGATAGGGGAGCCCAGCACCAGTGAAAAAGACAAGGCTGAAGCATTTGCAACAGTCCTCAGGTAGGTGTAGCAAATGCAAGATCCATCTCAGGCTGAAGGCACTGGATAGAGCAAAGGTTGTGGGCGCTGATGACATCCTGGCTGTAATTTTGAAAATTTGTGTTCCAAAACTAGCTTTGCCCTTGGTCAAGCTGCTCCAGTACAATTACAATATCAACGTCTACCTGACAGAATGAAAAAATGTTCTGGGATGTCCTGTCTAGGACAAATCCAACTGGCCAATTATCTCATCATCTGTCTATTCTTAATAGAGAATATATATACATAGTTATATGGGAACACCACTGCCTGTAAGTTCCCCTCTAAGCTACCTACCGTCATGAATTGGAAATATAATACAATCGGTTCTGCTACAATGTGAGTTGCATTCCTATGCAACATAGGGTTACAGAAAATCGTGCTATAGAAATAACGGGGCCTATGGGAAAAGCAGGGTTGGGGCAGACCACCAAAAAATATTACTCAAAATCGCTCAAAAGCCTAACATAAAGGATAGCACAGTTTGAATAAATGTTTAATTCATATCTAATAATGAAATAAAAGTAATTTTAACACCTTACCTTGAAAAAAATGTCAAGATGACTTTATGGGGGAGGAGGTTTTGAGGTTGCTCTATTTTTACTGCAGGGGCTGAGGGTCGTCGTCATCATCATCATCATTATCATCATCACCATCACCTTCAGGTGCAGTGGTGGTTGCAGAATTAGGCTGAAAAATAGTTAATCCAGAAGTGGATGACTGTGGTTCATTGTCTTCTGACTGTTTCTTGGGGGTTGGCTTAAAAAAGACATCCAGCTTTTATGCTTTGCCCTTTTTCTTCTTTCACGAAGAAGCTGTTCAAAGGGTGCCAAATGAGATCTTATTCCATGAACCACAACCCTGCTGCATTCTGCTTGGCTTGACGCATTATCCAGGATGAGGAGAATCTTGAAATCCAATTTTTCTTCCCACAATACTTTCTAAAATCTTCTTCCAAAACACTAATGATAAGGTCAGAAAAATTTAGCCTGTCATCCAACCTTTTTTGCTTGACCTAAAGTAGATGCCTAGAGTTGACTTAAGGTTCAAGGCTGGTGGGTTGGCAGAGTGGTACACCACCGCAGGCTTAAGCTTTAAGTCTCCGCTGGCATTGGCACCCAGCAGCACAGTCATATGATCCTTTGCTACCTTACAGGCTGGGGCATGTGTTTTATTCATAGAAATGCAGGTTCTTGATGGTTTTCGCTTCCAGTATAAACCTGTCTCATCTAAATTGAAAATTTGATGTACGTTGCAGCCTTCTTCAACATTTAATTTTTTTCACTACGGGAGGAAATGCCATCGTATGCCTCTCATCTGCACTGGCAGCTTTGCCACATAACTTTACGTTATAAGAAGCATAGCAGTTCTTAAAACTGCTGCAAACCAGCCACAGCTAGCACTAAAGGCAAGCACATCTGCAGGATTTTCAGCCTTTTTTGTTAATCTTCATAAAATGATACGGCTTTCTCTTTAATGGTGAGAAAGGAGGCCACAGATCGAGTTCTCGTTTGATCTTGTATCCATACACTTAGAAGCCGCTCCATCTCAAATTCCTTTGTCCATGACCTCACAGATTTGCTAGCACTCAGACTTTTTCAGCAATGCAGCTTGCTTTAATCTTTTCTGTGTTGTCTCTAATGGTGTGTAAGGTAGATTTGTTTATTCCTGTTACGTGAACTATATCATGTGTTCTCTCATTACACTCAAAACACTTTATAACATCTAGCTTCTCTTGCAGTGACATAGTCTTTCTTTTACATTCTCCACCTGCAACCTTATCACCAGGACTCTTTTTGCTAACATTCTTATCACTTCGTCCTCACATTTTTGTGGGTAACATGACAGAATTTGCAAAAAAAACCCAAAAATCACAGAGTACTGTACCTGTGACAGAATGTGCTTCATGACAAAATCTGCAAAATGATCATGTGATGCTGGAGCTGAGACTCTTTCGGTGCTAACATTGAGCATGCTCAGGACAAAGCCTGCGAAACGATCATGTGATGTCAATGCGTACTCCTCTGCACACCGATGGAATCGCATTATAGCTGACACAACTTCGCGTTTTAGAAATAGCGTTCCCCTATTTGTCAGTTGCGTTGTAGCCAATTCGCGTTGCCAGAACACACGTTATAGCAGAGCCGACTGTATTGTTTTTTTCAGTGTCACTGGGTCCCTAACAGCAGTGTGGGTCTATCTACAGCATACAGACTACAATGTTTCAAGAAGGGAGCTCACCACCACTTTTCAAGGATAACTAAGGCAAGGCAATAACTGTTGGACCAACCAGCAAGACATATGTTCCACAAGTAAATTTAAAAACAAAACAGCTAAGTAACAGAATGTATTGTTGATAGTGCTATTAAACAATAATTACATCATAAAAATCTTCATAGTAAATACTCAGTTTGGATTATGCCAAAGCCACTTGGTTCCTGATCTCTTTACAGTCTTGCTCCAAACATGGATAAATGAGCTGAATTCCAGGAGTGAGGTAAGAATGACTGTCCTTGATATCAAGGCAGCAGAACATTGTATCAAGAAACCCTGGCAAAACTGAAGTCTACGAAAATCAAGGAGAAAAATTCTCCACTGGTTACAGTCCTATACAGCACAGAAGATGGTTGCTGCAAGTCAATTACCTCAACTCCCAAGACATTACTGCAGAAATTTCTCAGGACAGAATCCCAGGCCCAATCATCTTCAATTGCATAATAACCATAAGGCCAGTATTTGGGATGCTCGCTAATGATAACATAATCGTCAGTACCATCAATAACTCCACAGATATTGAAATAGTTTGTGCCCACAGGCAGCAAGATCTGGATAACTTTCAGGCTTGGGTTGATATGCGGTGAGACAACTACCAGATAATGACCATCTCCAAAAAGAGACAATCTAACGTCAACTTTCCCGCTCCTTTGATGCTGCCTGGCCTGCTGTGTTCCTAAAGCTCCACACTGTGTTATCACAATCTAACCATTGCCTCATGACATTTAATTGTATTGCCATCACTAAATCCCTCATCATCGTATTCCTGGAATTACCATTGAGCAGAAACCTAATGGGACCAACCATATAAATACCCCAGTAACTCATCTACTGTGTCCCTAGAGCCTGCCCATCAACTAAAAGGCATAATTGTGATGAAAAGTGTGATGTAATACTCATCACTTGCCAAATGAGGGTAGCTTCAATAAAATTCAAGAATCTCAACCCCGACCAGAGCAAAAAAGCTGAATCATCAACTTTAACATGAACTTGTTTTATCAATGATGCATAGTAGCAATAGTGTGTATCATGTTCAAATTGCGTTGCTGTAGCTCAACAAGGCTCCTTTGACAGCATCTTCCAAAACTATGGCCTCCATCAACTAGAAGGACCAGGGATATATAGACAAAGGAGCATCATTATCTGCCAGCTCCTCTCTAAGTCACACACAATCCTGGCTTGAAATTGTATTGCTATTCCTTCACTATCCTTGGATCAAACTCTTGAAACTGCCTTCCTAACAGTATTATGATTGTAGTTGCAACAAATGGATTACAGCAGTTCAAGAAGGCAGCTCATCGCCATGGAAGCGGGAGTAAATAATGATGAGCAATAAGTGCTGACCTTGCTAGCAGTGCCCACCGACAAGGAATGAATTGAAAAAAAAGACTAAGGCAAATCTTTATTGGCCACTGAGATTATTTTTAAGATGATTGGATTGAAGATACTTCTTTATAAAGCATTACTTTTCATTCTGAGGAAGGGTCACCGGACCCAAAATGTTAACTTTGTTTTCTCCTCCACAGATGCTGCCAGACCTGCTGAGCTTTTCCAGCAACTTTGTTTTTGTTCCTGATTTACAACATCCGCAGTTCTTTTGGTTTTTATTACTTTTCATTAGATAGTTGTGTATTAGTGAAGGCCATTCTTTCTGTTCATTAAAAGCTTTCATGGAATTTATTTCAAATAAATAATCTTGAATTCAGAATGACAAAGCCATTTTGCTTTCTTTTTTGATATTGACCACTCATATTTAATATTTAAGTTTTTGATTGTCTTTCTCTCAAGTTTTTTTTATCTATTTAACAAAAAACACAATTTTGAATATGGTTGAATTTTACTGCTCTAATTTTGACATTTGTTCAGTTAGTATAAGCATGACAATATGTGCATTGTATTTCTTACAGACAGAATAACACATCAATATAAAAGAAATGTTATTCAGCGTAGTGCTATAAATGTTTTACTTTGTGTGCCCATTTTGTTAGATAAATTCCCAACTTTGTTTTGTCATGTACTTCAATGTGTACTGTTGCTATGGAGAATTCCTGAGACTTCTTGTGGCATTGTTTGATTGTACCTTGTCGTATTGCACCAGCCACAAGGAAATTAATGTAGAAATTAATGTTGCTTGTCATAATATACAATTTCCTGTCTTCATGAATTTTAACCCGTGCCTTAGAAACAATTCTATTTACAATGGTTTGATAGAAAACTAACTGCCAGTAGTTGAATGTGTTGATATAGCTTTTTGATGCTTATTGCTCAAACAGATTCCTGGTGCTTCAAACTGGGTTGGGTGACATTATAGTTGTGATAGCACAACTTAAAATCATATGGTAATATAAGCCTATGAATTGACTTTTAATAATGCCAGATTTCTAACTTGATTTGAAGAATATTAAGTATTTCAGTTTTTAGCTTGTGAATTTAATGCTGCATTATTTTTTGTCATTTAACTTATGCTTTATATAGTCTTCTCAACTCTGAACTGCCTGAATCTGAATACAGACTTTGACTTTTTCTCTTGTTTCTGGATTATAACTCTATTGTGTTTTTAAAGACTCCAAAATGCAAATGTAATTATGCTTTACAGTGACTGAATACTTTTACATACAGGTGTCTTTGTATAAAAGACCCAAAGGAATAAAAATATAGCCTGGAATCTCCTCTGCATTTGTGTTCTGTTACACCTGAGTTCTTATGGCTCAGTCTAATCCGCTGGCTTCTAAGTCAGAAGCTCAGGATTCAAGTCTCACTTCAGGATGGAATGGTCAATGAATGTTCATAATATGGCCCCACAGGTTGAGTATCAACTGCAATTCCTTTCAACAAATGCCAATAGATGACTATAAGACTGGGACTGATTTCTGATCAGCCATGTAGTGGAACTGAGTGTTGGAGCCTATATCACCACTAACCAAAGCTCTAGACTACAGCATCAGTGGAAAGGTACTTGTTACCTCATCAAATCTGACTCCCTGAAAGAAATGTAGCTCACCACCACCATGTATAATGTATGTGATGCACTTTAGATGGAAGTGAGCTTCATGCTTTATAAGACCAACTACACCCTAAAGCTATGACTTCTGCCCAAAATGGATGGGAGTTATGCCACAATTGATGTGTAGAGCTCAGTCTTGACGAGAAGGAAGCTAGTGGGTGAGGCGTGGTGTTCAAGTTTTTAACTGGCACCTATGGGAAAGTTTCTAACCAAGATAAGTACAGACTGGGACAGTTGGGTGGCACGTCCATAACTGGGGGGATATTGAAGTGTTAATTGGGCTTAGGTGTAGGTTCTGGTTTGGGAACCTCAAGGCATCTGTGTTGGTTTGAGAAGAGCATTCCTATTTTTTGTCAAATGTGATGCTGACACCTTTTTTTCTAGAAAGGAGAAGAACATCCAGTCGCAAAATTGGGATCTGTGCCACAATTATATCTAAGACAGAAAACTGCCCTGAGCTACATGTCCAGCCTTCCCTACTGACCAAATTGCTTACCCAAGGTCAAATAAATTTGAAATCATTTTAAGACACCTTTTATTTTACCATGGTCACGATTTAAGGATGTAAGTAGTGCCTTATATTGATGGTTTTACTGGGGCAACCTAGAAAAGAAGGGTATATTTTGAAGATCTTCATGTGACTGTGAAAATGTCGATTGCATTTTCTTCCATAAGTATGGAAATATTGCTTCCATACAGAGCCTTTGTCAATATTAAAGGCATCAACTAAATGCAGGTTGTTGTTGAATTGCTTACACAGATTTCAACAATGGGTTAAGGCGATAAATCTTTTTTCCAGTCTGTTTGGAATATTAACCAGACAAATGCCCTGGGGAAAGCCACAGCTTTTGTAATCAAATAACATTCCACTTAACAACAAAAAAAAGTGATTATACTACTGTCCATCAAAAATCCTGCAGTGTTGCTATAATTGAATAAACGATGATTCACTGCTAAGTATCGCTTGGTATGAATTATGATTTCAAAAGTAGGAGAAACATTGATGCTATAATACAAATACGACACTAATTTGTATTTCTGTAACACCTTTAACATAATCAAATGTCCCAAGGACCTTCACAGGAAAAATTAGACACTGAACCTTGTAAGGTGATGTTAGGGCAGATGGCCAAAAGCTTTGTCAAAGAGGTGGGTTTTGAAGGGAGATTTTTGAGGAAGATAGGAAGGTAGAGAGATGGAGAGATTTATGAAAGGAATTCCAGAGCTTAGATCATGAACAGTTGAAGTGGGGCAATCACATCAGGCATACCTGAGGCTGTATTTACATAAGCGGTCTGGAGCAGAATACAGAAGTTGGGAGGAGTGAGGCCATAGTGGGATTTGAAAGCAAGAATGAGAATTTTAAAGTTGAGGTATTGCATGTGCTGGAGTCAATGTAGATCAGTGCGTATGAAAACGATAAAGTGAATGGGACATGGTGGAATTGAGGACAAGAACAGCAGAGTTTTGGATGCAATCAAGTTTAGAGGGGTGATGTGGAGGTGCTGGAGTTGGACTGGAGTGGACAAAATCAGAAGTCACATGACACCAGGTTATAGTCCAGCAGGTTTATTTGAAATCACAAGCTTTTGGAGCACTGCTCCTTCATCAGGTGAAGTCTTTTCTTTTTTGGTTGCTGTACTGTGGATCTCTCTGTCGACAGTTCCGGTTCATTCGTTGTCTCACTGGGCTCACTGCTGACATCTTGAGGTTTGTGGAAGAATTGCCAGTGCCTCATTTGCCTCATGAATTCCTCTGTGTCTGTTGTGAGACCAATGGGGTCTGTTTTGGTGGTGGGGCAGAAATTGAGCCTTTAGCTGAGAACTTCAATTTCGTCTGGTTGAAGGGTGTGGTCAGACAAGTTGATGATGGAGTTCCCTGTGGCGGTACCGGTTTCAACCATGGTACCGGGAGAGAGTTGGTTACTGCTGGTGGTGATGCCAAGTTTTTCAAGTTTCCTGCTCTTGATGTGCATGTAGATGGTGTAGTTCCATTGCCTCATCTGCTTGGCAGTGTCTCCTAGCTGGTCTGATGTGTCCTGAGCACAAGCTGAGAATATGGACTCTATCTTGATTTTAAGGTTACGGCGTCTGCTGTAGAGGTGGTTTATGAGATGGTTGAAAGGGTGCGATGGCGAATTCTCTCAGCATAGCCTGTGTTGTAGGTCGACTTGAATGGGTTCATAATCTGTCGTCCTTTGGGATCTTCTCTGCTTTCTTGCATCTCTGCAGAAACATGATGGCTGTGCCAATATTTACAATCTTCTTAGAGATCCTGTCCACTTTGAGCTGGCAGTTTGTGGTGTCGATGGTAGCCATGATGTGAAGGTGCCGGTGTTGGACCAAGGTGGACAAAGTCAGAAGTCACACAACACCAGGTTATATTCCAGCAGATTGATTTGAAATCACAAGCTTTCTGTTTGCCGCTCCTTCATTAGGTGAAGTGTAGTTTAGGGAGGGCAGAATGTCAGAGGCCAACCATGGGTCTGTTGGAAAGACAACAGCAAAATGGACTATTATTTAAATGGTGAAAAATTACAGCATGCTGCTGTGCAGAGGGACCTGGGTGTCCTTGTGCATGAATCAAAAAATGTTGGTTTGCAGGTGCAGCAGGTAATTAAGAAGGCAAATGGAATATTGTCCTTCATTGCTAGAGGGATAGAGTTTAAAGACAGGGAGATTATGCTGCTGTGTGTAATGCTGATGAGCCCACATCTGTAGTCATTGCACAGTTTTAGTCTCCTTCCTTGAGAATGTACTGCCACTGGAGGTGGTGCAGAGGAGGTTCACTAGGTTGATTCTAGAGTTGAGAGGCTTGGTTTATGAGGAGAGATTGAGTAGACTGGGACTATACTCATTGGAATTTTGAAGAATGAAGGGGTATCATATAAAAACATATAAAATTGTGAAGAGAATAGATAAGGTAGAAGCAGAAAGATCTTTCCACTGGCGGGTGAAACCAGCAGTAGGGGGCATAGCCTCAAAATAAGGGGGAGCAGATTTTTGACTGAGTTGAGGAGGAACTTCACCCAAAGAGTTGTGAATCTTTGGAATTCCTTCCCCAGTGAAACAGTTGAGGCTACCTCTTTGAATGTTTTTAAGGCAAAGATAAATAGATTTTTGAAAAGTAAAGGAATTAAGTGTTACGGTGAGCGGGCGGGTAAGTGGAGCTGTGTCCATAAAAAGATCAGCCACGATCTTATTGAATGGTGGAGCAGGTTTGATGGGCCAGATGGCCTACACCAACTCTTATTTCAAATGTTCTTGACACAGGAATGGGTGAATGTTTTAACAGCAGGTAAACTGAGGTGGAGGTAATATAGCTATTACAAATGTTATCTGGTCAGAAGTTCATCACATGGTCAACTATGACACCATGAACAGCGTGATTTAGTTTCAGGCAGTTTGCAGCACGAGTGAATGGAGTCGGGAGGTAGGAAATTGTGTTTGGAGCAGGGATCGGAGATAGCAGCTTCAGTTTGTCCAGTACTTAATTGGAGAAAATTTTGGCTAACCAGTACTGGATGTTCAACAAGCAATTTGATAATTTATTGACAGTGGAGGAATCAAGAGATGTGATAGTGATGTGGAGCTTGCTCATCATCAGCCCATGTGTAAGACCTAGTGTTCTGCTTTCAGGTGGTGTCACCCAGAAGCAGCATACAGTTGAGAAATAGGAGGAGTTCAAGGATGGATCCTTAGGGAACACCAGAAGTAGTGATGTGAGAGCAGAAACAGCAGCCACTGAAAACAGTGCTCTGTGTAGAATGAAATGGATAAGACTGGAACCAGAAGAACCCAGTTAGATGAGAATGGAGAGGCATTGGAAGAGCATGGTGTGATCAACTGAATCAAAAGTTGGAGATGCATCAAGAAGGACAAAAAGAGAAAGATTACCTTTGTCACAGTCATCTAGCATGTAACTCGTGACTTTGGCAAGAGCCATTTTAGATTTTGTCCTTTGTTGCCACAAGACCATGTTGAACAATATGACCTCCACAATCCCAGACAGAGCTCAAATTACAAAAGAATCCACACTTAGGCCAGTAGTGATGGCCCATAGTATTGAGAACAACTATGTTGTTTGAATACACCTCCAGGGAAATGAAAATATGAAGTTCAGCTACTCTGCATGTTATTAACTTTCGAATTGAAAATGTATTCATATGTAGTTGCAACAAGAAAACAAAAATTGCTGGAAAAGTTCAACAGGTCTGGCAGCATCTGTGGAGAGAAATCAGAATCTCTACCGATGCTGACAGACCCGTTGAGCTTTTCCAGCAATTTTTGTTTTCTTGTTGCAATTGCATATGAATACATTTTCAATTTGAATGTTAATAACATACAGAGTAGCTGAACTTCATATTTTCATTTCTCTGGAAGAGTATTAGTAGTCAGCACATCTAGCAGCATCTGTGGAGAGAAATCAGAATCTCTACCGATGCTGCTAGATGTGCTGACTTCTGCCAGCAATTTCTGTTTTTGTTTCTGATTTCCAGCATCCACAGTTCTTTCAGTTTTCATATGCAATTGCATTGTCCACTATTTAACATGAGCATTAATTTCTAAATTTTGAATGGAACTGTGTGTGACTGATTCATTATGTGCTTTACACATTCTGTCAGTCAAATGAAGCTATCCTCATCTACATTATCTTCTTTTTCACTATTTATAGATCACATTCAATCTTGATCGGAGTGAAAACCAGTTGATTTCCATTTTACATTTCTCATATATTAACACTCTAACTGAAGCATTATTGTAATTCTCGCTTCCCAGTAACAACTAATTTTTGAGGTTGAATATCTACTGGCATGCATAAAGGTGTATTAAAAATTTACAGATTGATGGTGTTAATTGTTGTACAATTTATTAAAATAATGCTGAGAAATGAGTACTTTTGCAAGACATTCATGGCAAAGTATTGCGCAGAAAGCTTAGCTTATAAAACCTCTGCTGACACTTTTAAAATCAGTTATATTTCCAACAACTCTGAGAACATTGTTAACACTTTAATAATTATCAATTCAGCTTTTGTGGAATGACCAGTTGCGTTAATTTGGCCACGTGTGTCATAGCCGTTTCTCCTGAAAATTACTTGCTGAACCTAAGTGTGCACATTTAAATGCCAAATTTTCATTTACTCATTTCCTAAAAAGAAGTCTACAACTTAACCTAACAGCAATTAATTTTGTAATGTTGGAATGTGCCCACAGTTTTACCTTCAATCATAAACTTAAACTGTGGATTTGACAGTTAATATTGCGTTGATTCTTTGAAATTCTGAACAAATGCTTTCAGTACTTTAATTCTATCTCTAATATCTAGCTAAGCTATTGGATATGAATTTGTTTTATGGATTCCATGGTAATGCAATTTGTAGTAAAGTGTGTAAATATGAAGTGTGAATTTACATTTAGATTGCCCATATAGTGAAGCAAATTCCAATTTCCTTGGTTCGTAACATGTATGGAAATTATAAGGGAAATTTGTGGGACAGGTTTATAATCTCACGCTGCATGACAAAAGAGAAAGATTTCCCCATAGAAAATCCCAAACTTGAATATACATTTTTAATTTAAAAAGAATTAATCCACATATCATGCCAAAGTTTATTATGAACTTTTGCACAATGATTTTAAAATTAGACACAGGCCATTAAAATGGCTGTTGGAAATTATGTGATCTTTGGCACTTAAGCTAGACGGATGTAAGTTTCAAGAAAATACCTAGTTAAGTACAGATTTTGAAAGACATCTGGTGAATTTACACATCTTTGCTTAAAGATGAACAAACACAAAAGAACCTCCAGACTGATGAAATTCAGTGCTCTTCTGTGAAACCAATAAATAAACTGATTGAATGGGTCATTCAGAAATAAGTGTCTCAAATACTCAGAAGACATAACCTACATCTCAGGATGTGTAATTAACATGATCATCCAGCAGTTTTGAAAAAGCATTTAAACTTGCAAATATTGGATGGTGAATGTGTCATGTTGTTTGCTTTTACAATCAGCAAATGGTTGTTTTGCAGCCAGTGTTCCATCACAGCCATCAGACTAGTTACTAGTAATTCAAGCAGCCAAGGCAATTAATAACACATCTTGTCAGTGAGAAACCCCAAAAACAAAAGGACTGTCACAACATTTTCTACCTGAACAAACTTCCGATAAGAACTCTTATTACAAGAACTCTAGAGACAACAAGGTGCAGGGCTGGATGAACACAGCAGGCCAAGCAGCATCATAGGAGCAGAGAGGCTGACGTTTCGGGCCTCGACCCTTCATCAGAAAAGGGGGAGGGGAAGGGGGTTTTGAAATAAATAGGGAGAGAGTGGGAGGCGGATAGAAGAGGGATAGAGGAGAGGATAGGTGGAGAGGAAACAAACAGGTCGAAGAGGCGGGGATGGGGCCAGGAAAGGTGAGTGTAGGTAGGGAGTTAGGAAGGGGATAGGTCAGTCCAGGGAGGACGGACAGGTCAAGGGGGCGGGATGAGGTTGGTCGGTAGGAGATGGAGGTGCGGCTTGAGGTGGGAGGAGGGGATAGGTGGGAGGAAGAACAGGTTAGGGAGGCAGGGACGAGTTGGACTGGTTTTGGGATGCGGTGGGGGGAGGGGAGATTTTGAAACTTGTGAAATCCACATTGATACCATTGGGCTGCAGGGTTCCCAAGCCTCCCTCCTTACAAGAATTCTTATTGCTTGCTGAGAAAGTTTCACTTTACAAAACTACTTCTTCAGGTCCAAAGCATTTGAGAATACTGGTGATGATCCTCCTTCTTGAAAGTATTCTTTTCCAAAGATCAGTAGACAATATTCCTGAATAGGTCTCACTGAAGCTCCAATTATAGCAAGACTTCCTTATTCTTGTAATCAAGACCCCTTGTAATAAATTTCAACTATCCAATTCCCTTCCACCATAGCACACAGCACCCATTGGGAACTCAGGCCCTCAATGCAACCGATGGCTGCTGCCATCAAAATGAGAACCATGACAACACATCATCGCAGGGTCATTTAAACACAACAATGTGAAGTGATCTATGCACTTGTACAGGAGGGACACCTAGAGAGGAGATCAAGCCAAGTGCACTGGAAAACTCAGTCCATACCTTCTAGGGGGAGATAGAAGATAGGTAGAAAGAAGACAGAATTGAATCAACAGAATTAGAGCATTTCCAAAAGCAGACAACAATGAAACCTGTTATTCATGTCTTTTCTGTTGCAGTGGAGAAGATCATTGCTGAGACAGAAGACACGTATCAAACCGTCCAGAACATTGAGGAGGGGATCTTGTCGAAGGAAGATAATGAGCGAGAGACAACAATACACACCAGCTCTGAGATGCTTGTGGTGTATTCAAGGATGTTCGATGTCAGCTGGGAAGTGCCGAGGAATCTTGTGGGGAGACCGCTTGGAGGACTGATTCTACGCTGTGCTGATTGTTCCCTTGCAGTTCAACAAATGGCCCTCAACGTGGTCTTTACCATTCTGTCCATCCAGTTAGTGAATGATAGGGCCAGACTGGAATAGCATCAAAAGCACTTAGGGATTCTAAAGATCCTTCCTGATGGACCCTGATGAACAAGTCCAGTTCCAGAAGTGTCATTGGATCATGGAGCTAATTTGCTGGAGCCTGCCGCGTGGTCAGCTGGACAACCTGCTGCTCATGGTCTGTGGCAGTTTGTTTGACCAGCATCTCAACTGTGCCTGGGTCGCTTCCTTGCTGTTAGAAAATCTCTTCCTATGGCAGAGACTACAACATCAGGGTCAGGTCTCAGATATCCTTCATGTGCTGGGGCGTCATTTGGAGCTAATCCCATCACCAGGAGGTGAACGACAGCAGATATGTCCCAGCTAACGCTCTGTCGCACCCCCACACCACAACCCCCAACTTCCCACCCCACCGGGGGCAAGTTCTTCCGGGATGTGTGGGCAGCAGCAGCTGAAGGTAGAGCCTGTGTGGTGAGTAGTATCAATCATCTTGTGTACTCACTTGAGGGAAAAGTCCACCCTGTCAGTCGGGACATGTACTCGGCCAATGTCTCACTGACTGCCATCCACGGCCTATATGAAATTCTCACCTCAGCCCAGGATGGCAGACGTGGTGAGGACATTGTTCCCACAGATATTCAGCAGCCTACTTGTATCTCTCACCAGTGGGGTGAGTTTCTGTCTGCTCAATGATTCAGATATTGAATCACAGTGGAGAGGTGTCACAGCTAGGCTTGATGTTGATACAAATCGGTCACTGAATGAAAAGTGTGTCAGGTCACTTGAAGCCCCGTTTGATCTTGTCACAGAGACATCTGATGGTAGGAGGATGGCAACAACTACTAGTGGTTGCATTTGATCAGGGCATTATTCTGCTGGCCAGGACAATGATGGCATCTGCAGGCGATGATTTGTTTAACACCATTGATCACTGGCTTCACAAATCATTCAGCTCTGAGACTGTCAGGCTGTTCCTGTAATCATCTTCTTTAGGGAACTCCTGAAAGCTCCATGTGTTTCCGAGCTGGATCTCAAAGACATTGCGATTAACAGCTTGATCTGATACCTGTGCTGGTACGACTCCTCGCCTGTTATCCAGTTGCTCTGTGTCAGAGCTTTAGAGAACATTGATTTTGGAGTGAGGTGACACTGTTGGATGTGTTGGTGAGCCTGTTGGGGAATACAGAGAACAGCAATGCATTCACACTTGCCGTGTTGTCTTGCCTGCGAGAAAGCATTTTTGAGGCACCAGCAGAAGCAATCAGGCCCTTTTTAAATTCAATCTTCACCAGGATTCAGTCACTATTTCGTGTGGGGAGTGAGCAAGTCTCAGTGCAAGTTTTCCAAATGTTGGGAATACTGGCCAAGTTTGGTGAGTTTGATGAACTCCAGCAACAGCTCCACGCCAACATCGTGTGCTTGCTGTTGTACTTGGGCAGTAAGAGTGTGAAAATCATCCAATGTTGTAGTACAAGACTGCAGATGTGCTTCTCATCCACTGGATCTAAAAAGGCTTGCTCCTTAATTGAACAGTATCTGGAGGCACCACACTGGAGACACTTGGACTTTCTGAGGCACTTTTCACGTAAACTCATTGGCGATTATCCCAACATGGTGAATTCCTACATCTGGGACTGTGTATCCTTCAGCTCCAGGCAGGGCCTTCTCCATGATCACGCAGTGGCCTTGGCAACAATTCTCACGAAGCAGACACATCGCTTCTAACTCACTAGATGGACCTCCTGGTGCAAAACATTAATTGGCAAATGCTGCTGTACAGCCCCTAAATGAGCTTAGCACATCAGGCTCTGAATATGACCCAGACCCTTATCTTCCTAACACCAACTAATCTGCTCCAGATCCTCACCGTCAAAATACAAACAGATCTACTGTATGTCAATGTTTATGTAACA
Source organism: Rhincodon typus (assembly GCF_021869965.1). Classification (NCBI taxonomy): domain Eukaryota; kingdom Metazoa; phylum Chordata; class Chondrichthyes; order Orectolobiformes; family Rhincodontidae; genus Rhincodon; species Rhincodon typus. The sequence continues at coordinate 31,769,871 of NC_063334.1, forward strand.
CAAACGGATCTTCTCAACTTCCGCACATCGGATGTCTTTCAGATTCTTAACTTTGTAACAGTGTCTGATCTCTGTCAGATCCTTCTCTTTCTAACAGCGAATGACCTCCCCAGATCCTCAATTTTGTCTCAGCAATGATCTCCTCTAGATCCTGGACATTGTAACAACAACTGATGTCCTCTAGATCATGACCTTAGGAACAGGAACTGATCCAAAAACAGGCGCCTTTTCATAATTCTGGTTGATCTCATCCAGAGTCTCCAGTTCAGGAAATCAATGGACCCTTCTGTTAGTTATATTTGTACATATTGTAAAGAAATAATTTTATTGTAAATGAATATTCTGTTTCTCTGTAAAATAATCTGTGGCAGTATTATTGTACCTGCACATGTCCCATAAAAGCACTCACCTTCTGGGAGTGGAGACTGCTGGACCATCAGGGGACATCTCTTCCAAGGCATCAGATGAAGAGAGGGCAAGGCTTGGGGTCTACACTCAGCTTCACTGACCACATCTGCAGGATGTAGTACTGGTTTGATCAACTTGAGAATGGGGTTTTAGAGCTTGGGTAGTGGTCACCTGGCAGCTTAAGGAAGTGTTTCTGGCTGACAGCGAGCATTGGTCATGAAAATGGAGGCAGTCAGAGATTCAGGAAAGCCCCAGAATGCATCTTGCTCAAGAAGAGAATTTCTGTGTTGGAAAACAGTGAGAGTGATGGTTCCTCTGGGGAATGAAGCCAGAGCTCAACTGCACAAAATGGGGAGCAGAAAGAGAAGGAGAACAATAGTTGTGGGAAACTCAGTCATGAGGGGCACTCACAGGATATTTCTGTAGCCACTGACATCACTCCAGGATGGTGACTTGCCTTCCTGGGGCCAGGTCAAGAATGTCACCAAACGGCTACAGAGCATTCTGAAGGAGGAGGGGGAATGGTCAGAAGTGGTTCACATTGATACCAACGACATAGGTAGTAGGAGGAAAGAGGTCCTGTGACAAGAATTTAGGGAGCTATGTAGCAGATTGAAAAAGCAGGACCTCAAAGGCTGTAATCTCTGAGTTACTCCCAGTATTACATGCTGGTGAATAAAGCAATAGGTGGGTAGAACAGATGAATGTGCTAGAGCAGAGCGAGGGCTTTAGATTTCTGGATGATTGGGTCCATTTCTTGGGAAGGTGGGGCCTACCCAAGTCTGATGGTTTGCACCTGAACCACAATGGGGGCATTATCCTACCTGGAGATTCGCTTGTACGGTTTTGGTAGGGGTTTAAACTAATTTGGCAGCAGGATGGGATAGTGGAGGCAGTTTCAAGTGTGATGCACAGACAAGCATAGAACATGGATTAAGTCAGTTTAGAAAAATGAGAGGCTGTGGGAAGGTCGGGGTCATGCTTGCGCATAGACTGGAAGTGTTCTGCAAAGCGGTAAGCTAGTCTACATTTGGTTACTGCGATGTAGAGATGGCCACATTGGGTGCCGTGAATGCAATACGTCAGATTGGAAGCAGAACAGGTGAAATGCTGCTTCACCTGGAAAGACTGTTTAGGCCTTTGGATGTTGCGCAGGGAAGAGGTGAAGGGGCAGGTATTACATCTTCCGTGGTGACATGGGAAGGTGCCATGGGAAAGTGGGGTGGTATTGGTGATCATCGAAGAATGGACTAGGGTGTCATGAGGGAATGGCCCCCACCAAATGCAGATGGGGAAGCAAGGTGAAGATGTGTTTGGTTGTGGCATTCTGCTGGCATTGTCTGAAACGGTGGAGGATAATCCATTGAATGTGGAGGCTGTTAGGATGAAAAGTGAGGACAAGGAGAACCCGATCACGCTGTTGTGAATGATGGGAAGGGGCAAGAGCAGAGGCACAGATGATAGGTTGGATGCGGTTGAGGGCCTCAGCGGGTGGGAAACCACAGTTCTAGAAGACAAAAGCCAAGTCAGCAGTGCCGTTTTGGAAGGTGGCATCATCCGAACAAATATGACATGGATGATGGAACTGGGAGAATGGGATGGAAGCCTTACAGGACGTGAGCTTGAAGAGCTGTAGTGAAGGTAGCTATGGGAGTCAGTAGCATTGTAGTGGATGGCAGTGGACAGTTTATTCCCTGAAATGGAGATGGAAAGGTCAAGGAAAGGAATGGAAGTGTTGGAGGTGGACAACATGAAAGTTAGACAGGGAAATTGGAGGCAAAATGAACAAATTTTTCAAGGTCTAGACAGGAGCATGAAGTGGCACGGAAACAGTTGTCAATGTATCATGAAAAGAGTGTGGGAGGGGCCTTGTGTAAGACTGGAGCAAGGCTTGTTCCACATACCTGATAAAGAGGCATAACTGGGACCCATGCCGGTGCCCACAACCAGTCTTTGAATAGGCTGAAGGGAGAAGATTTAAAGGAAAAATTGTTTGATGGGAGAACAAGTTCAACAAAGCGAAGGAGAGTGTTGATGGATGGGGATTATTCAGGCTTCTGGTCGAGGACGAAGCCGAGTGCTCTTGGACCATCCTGCTGGGAAATGGAAGTATAGCGGGATTAGACATCCATGGTGAAGAGGAGACAGTTATGGCCAGGGAACTGGAGATTGTCAATATGGAGGCGGGTATCAGAGGAATCACAGATCTAGATTGGCAGGATCTGGACAAGTGGACGGAGTCAAGGTAGGAGGAAATGAGCTGATTGTGGCGGGAACAGTTTGATGCGATGGGCCTACCAGGGCAATCTGGTTTGTAGATTTTGGGAAGAAGGTAAAAGCAGGTTGCCTGGAGAAGGGAGACTAGAAGGTTGGAAGCAGTGGGGGAAGATCTTCGGAGGTAATGAGGTCAATGACAGTCCTGGCAACAATGGTTTAATGTTCAGATGCGGAGTCACGTTCCAGGGAGAGGTAGGAAGAAATGTCCGAGAGTTGGCATTGAGCCTCTTCACAGTAAAGATCAGTGCCAGACTACAAGGGCACCACCCTTGTCAGCAAGTTTGATGACAAAGTTCGTGTTGGACCTTAGAGAGCGAAGCACGGGTAATTTCAGAAGGGAACAGGTTAGAGTGCGTGAGAGGAGCAGAGAAATTGAGATGGCCAATGTCATGTCGACAGTTTTCAATGAAAAGATTGAGGGCAGGTAAGAAGCCAGAGGAAGGGGTCCAAGTAGAAGCTGTATTCCAGAGGCAGGTGAAGGCAGGGGATTACTGCCCAGAGAAGTACATACAGAGGCTGAGGCAGTGGAAGAACAGTTCAACATCATGGCGAGCCTACTCCAACATTATCTGGGCTACACAAAATGTTAAGTGTACAGAGGCGGCAGAATTCCTGTGGATGAGAAGGCTTTATGAACAGGAGGGTCCGTGGGAATTTGAGGAACTATTTTTTATCCTAAGGCCCGTGGGTGTCTGGAATGCACTGCCTAAAAGGTGGGAATGCTCAAAACATTTAAGTGTTGCCCAGTTACTGCTCTTGACAACAGTTATTGGCTCGGCACAAAGAGGACAAGAGTCAAGTCTGTATCAACTAAGCACTACCTTTGTTAGTTTACTTAAAACAGACATACAATTCATATACATACATTTCTGAAGAAGGGTCCAGACCCGAGATGGCAGCTTTTCTGCTCCTCTGATGCTGCTTGGCCTGTTGTGTTCGTCCAGCTCTACACCTTGTTATTTCAGATTCTCCAGCATCGGCAGTTCCTACTATCTCTGATACAATTCAGACCATTTGGTTAGGAAATGGTTAACAGCAGGCATGCAATTCATACAAAGTGAAAATTCAAGCGCACACTCGCTGAGTTTGACGTTCCCTGAACAGTCAACAAAAATAATGACAAATTCCCAAGAATAGTAGGCAGGTGGGACTAGTTTAGTTTGGGGTTATGTTCGGTATGAACTGGTTTGACCAAAGGGTGTTTTTCTGTGCTGTATGACTTTACGACTCTAACAGAAGCTCATGCTGGCCAGGCAATCTCCCCCAAATCTTGGAGTCCTCTCAACACTTTCAAGTGTGGGGTCCACAACTTTACGAATGTTGCTCTCTGGGGTCTTCGCTGATAGCACACTGAAATCTTTCGTTTTTATCCTTTTTCCTTATCTTCCCGAACAGTGGCATCTTGTTCTTCTTGGTTCACAGCTGTTCTGAGAGAGCCTGTGTCTTCCCGCTATAGGCTCATTCCAAATACACCTTTCGGACTACCTCATTATTCTTCCTCCAAATAAGGACTTGTACCATATGTCATCCTCAGTGGCTGGGATTCAGGTAACTTCAATTCCACAACCTTGCTGTTTTTATGCATGAGCAGCCCCTTAGCCAACATCTTCTCCTCTTGATCCAAAGATATCTATCTTAGATCATTATAAAAGACATTTGGATGGATATATGAATAGGAAAGGCTTGGAGGGATATGGGCCAGGAGCAGGCAGGTGGGACTAGTTTAGTTTGGGATTATGCTTGGCATGGACTGGTGGGATCAAAGGGTCAGTTTCCGTGCTGTGTGACTCAATGACTCTAATAATAATTGCAAGCTAACATTCATTTTTTCTTGTATGAATATACCAATTATTTTTCAAAACATTAACTTTTACAAAAAAAAAGACCCTTGAGAAAATTTCTTGATTTGCCTACCAAAGTGAATAAACTACACTTTCCCACCAGTATATTCCCTCTGCCACTTTCTTGACCAATCCAGCTGCTTTTGCAACTTTTAGTTTACTCCTCAAAGGCTACTGTCCCAGCTAGCTTTGTTTCATTGGCAAGCAACAAATATAAAAGGACTAAACATGCCTCTGTTTAGGGAGTGCGTACATCTATGTTAACCAAAATCTTACAACGATTCTAGTCAGGTTTGCAAAGTATCCAGAAGGTTCAAAGAATTGTTACTGTTTGAAACAAGCACTGAAAGTGTACAATGATCATTGTGATACAGAGACAACAACAATGGTACCATTTGCTAATTTAAAATATTACCCTCTAGTAGCATGACTAACAATGTCATTAGAGTAATAACATTTGTCTCTTCCTGAACTAATTTTTAATGAAAACCATCAAGAAGTTATCTGTTGCACCAGCTGTTCTCAGTGGTGGAATTGGAAGTGAAGGAAAATAATGTATCCTCGATTGGCAAACATCAATGTGTTCTCAAGTTTAAGAGGTTTGTATTACAATGGAGCCTTTATCACAGTTCACTCATTGGAGTAAAAATAAAACAGTTCTTGCTGGCTGATGATTGACTGAGATTGGCTACTTGAAAGTGCCTTCTGTACAAAGGGTATGATGTCAATTCAGCGGAAAATCCTATTGCATGAGTCATAGTGCAGGGAAATATGAAAATATTAAGGGGTTGGTAATGTAAAATAATTCATTTTGGCAACATGAATAGATCATGCTGGTATTTTAACACACACTTGAATGCATATGAGCTTGAATAATATTGCAATATTTCCTCCAGTGATTGGTTGACAGTTATTTTTACTTTATGTGACATACTCAGTTGTAACACTTTGTCAATATAACTATAATTTATAGAGCTTGATATTCGAGATGAAATACCACTTTGGAGTTAGCATTTTCTATTTCATGCGCATGTTGTCTTTATCATGGTAGGGTGTTATTTTCAGAAATTTATTTAAAAAGAGTGCATTATTTAGCATGATTAAACATCTTCTTGTTTCTTAATTCTTTTGCAGTTGCATCCAATGAATAACAGTTTATTTACATAGAGGTCTGTATATCCCCAGGAGTCATCAGCCAGCAAGAACCATTTATTTTTTACTTCAATGAGTGAACTGTGATAAAGGCTCCATTGTATTACAGCCTCCTAAACTTGAGAACACTGATTCTTGCCAATGGAAGACACATTATGTTCCTTCACTTTCAATTCCATCACAGAGGCCAGCTGGTGAGAACAGATAAATTATTGATTACACTGAAAAAAAAAGGTCAGGAAGAGACAAATATTATTACTGTCTAATGACACTGTCAGTCATACTACTGGAGGGTAATAATTTAAATTAGTAAATGGTACCATTGTTGTTCCAGTTATATATTCATGGCACTTTAAGGACATACTGCTAAACTCAAAGCAGCCATACTTCTGATTAACTCAAGTTCATTAACCTAAATGTAGCAGCTTTGCACTGCAGGATTGTGGCTTTTGTGGTCCAGTGGTAGTGTCCTTTCCTTTGTGCTGGGAGGCACAGGTTTAGGTCCCACATGCTCCAGAGGTCTGTCCTAATGCATCCTAACAGCTAGAAAATATCTACACTACAGGATTTCACATTTCTCTTTGAGACTGGCCAATTAGAACACTGGAATTTCCAATCCAGCTATTTGTTCCTAAGTCCCAATCATCAAGATCAACTTTGCATCCAAACCTGCCCAAACTGGGGAAATGAAGAGTGAAACACACATTAACATGACTTTCTGTTTAAGGTAACAGAACAGTGGTTGCTTCAACCTTGAACGTTCGAAATATTTTACCCCATTATGTTTCTGAGAATATAAAGTTACCTTCCTCAATCTATTCTGGACTCGTGTCTGCTGTCGGCCTCCATAAATGGAACAGAAAATTTTCACCAAATACAACATTCTTAGTTCAAGGATATAGAGAGAAAGCTGGAAGCAATGCATTGAAATGGATGATTAGCCATGATCATAATAAATGGCACAGTAGGATTGAAGTGCTGAATGACCTGCTTCTATTTTCTACGTTTCTTTATTACAACATTTTTATTTCATCATTTCAAACTCCACGTTAATGTTAAAACAAAAAGACAGGGCAAAACATTTTCTGGCTTGTCCAATTCCATAACAGGACTGGACTAGAGTGGAAGAGTTGTAAACTGCATTGCATGACTTCCAATTTTTTCAAGTGTTTATTATGATCAAACTTTGGTGGTGGAGATTTTATCCATTCCAATCACAGCTATTGACATGAAAGAGGGCAAAGACCCCATTCGTGGTGCCCCATGCCTGAGAATTCCTGTTGGTTTACTATTTCCTGAAGGGAATAGGCTCCAAGACACCTGCATTTAGCATCCTCCTGAATTGTGTGGGTGTCCCAAATTTGCTGCCAGTGGCATTGGCAGTTGCTAACCCAATGCAAATGCAGTGGCATCACTATTGTCACTAATTTACAGCTGTAGTAAGATACAACATGGGCAACAGATTAATTAGATTTCCTGGGAGTCCAGAAAGTCACTGATTGCACTTGTTGTTTCGACTTGTGTATTCCTGGGGTGCCCTTTATACACTGAAATGTATTCTGTTTCCTCAGTGTCAAGCTACAATACATTTACCAGCACAGAATCACACTGATCAATAATTACCTTCCAGCGACCCTATATAATGTCTCCATTCTAAATCAATCATCAGTAGAAAGGGCAAATTGAAGTATAGCCTCTTGGAGACCTCTGCCAAATCATTTTTTCCAAATGGAAATTGTGAAAGCCTTGTGTCAATTGCAAACAAAAACTGTACAGTGACAAGATGATTTGTGTGACAAGAAGAAAAGTGATCAAACATATAATTAGGCACTTAAAGCATCAGTTCAGATGTTTTTACCAATTTGATGGAGTGTCTCACAATAAAATGGCTCAGCATTTCACAAACAGTTATGTCCTGCTGCAAGATCCATAATCCATGAATGTTGAGAAATGTGTAGATCCAGGTAACCTGACAATGAGTATGGATCCATGCAGAAGTCCCGATGCACTGACTATATGGCGATTGCCTGGGAAATTGAAACTTCTGACGGGCAATTTCCCAGTGCCTGGAACTCCCCCACAAAAGTACCCAACTCTGAGTTAAAATTAGAAAATGGGGGATTCTGACTGACTCACTATAATAGATAGAGAAATGAAAATCTACTGTAACTCCTGGTTAACTACAAAACTGATCTTCCACAACCATTCACACTGATCCCACTCATTGATATTTGACACTGCTGCCCCAGACCCCTCCAGAAACATCTCGGTCCGTACCCCCAGACCAGAGCAAAGAATCACTCTCCTCATCCCCTGAACTTTCACCACAGACCATTTGAATTTCTCTGGACCAGAACTGGTGACATTATTCTACCTCAGAAATCTCGGTCTTATTATCACTATTACAACTATTGCTGGGAGAGATTACCAGATTGACAAAAGAGGCCCTATTCTTAGATAACTAAGAGGTTTCTTGTTTGAGACCAATAAGTATATTTGGTCAGGCATAATTTGTTTTTCTTTATTCATTTACAGGATGAGGGTGTTGCTGACCAGGCAGCATTTATTACCCATCTCTAATTCCCAGAGGGCAGTTTAAAGTCAACTGCATTGCTGTGGGTCTGGAGCCACATGTAGGCCAGACCAAGTAAGGATGGCAGTTTCCTTCCCTAAAGGACATTAGTGAACCAGATGGGTTTTCCAGCATCAATTCATGGTCATCATTGGACTCTTGATTTCAGATTTTCTTTTTATTTTGAATTCAAAACACATCATCTGCAGTTGCAGAATTTGAACCTGGGCCACTAGAAAATTATCTGGATTAACAATCCAGCAATAATGCCACTAGGCCATTACCTCCCCTTCTTAGTCTCTGAGGGAACTGTTAGAGATTAATCTGCTCTCTTTGAAAGTTGGAGTAGAGCACTTTGTTTCTGCCCACAGCCTGAGCCTGTGTGTGATGTTAATAGAGCCAAATGTAACATGAATGTGAAGCCTTTCAGAACCCTTACCTCAAATGACATCAACCGCTTACAAACCTGTCACCTTAGCCCCACCAACCTGGCAGTCTATGCCCTCTTTCACTTACCTTACTTTCTCTCAGCAGTTATTGAAGTGAATTCACAACCTTTAGCCTTGGGGAAAAGCAGCTTGTGGCAAAAACAGTGATATTGTTTCAATGGGACCCCAGTCCAGTGGGTTGGTTGTTGCCAGGACCACAGCACTTGAGTTGGGAAGTCTCAAGACTGACTAATTTTCATTTTATAAACAAGTCCTGAACGGCAAGGCAAGACTCTCTCTAGTGAATGGCAAAATGCCCATTATCACCCTCATTGCTACCTAATCTCACGTTATTAGTGTGCAGACTTCAATTCTCCCATCATCAGATAGAAACTTAATGTTGACTATTTTAAACATGAATGTTTGATTAGGCTCCTGGTGACTCCAGCTTGCTTTTTACTCTTCCAGACCTCCATCCTGGAGACCAGGCATCAATATTTTTGGGTGCACTCCATGGGCTTTGGCAATGGGCACTGCTTCCCACATTTAAAAATGTTGGCATTTGATGCATATCAGACTCTCCATGTCATTGTGGCATATCTCCTATTCACTTATAGTACACATCTGCACTGCAATGATGCTTTGTGGAGTGCATCAGCACCTTTCATTGCAATGCTGACATAAAGGTACTCATGCACATGACCAGGCACCCAGCTCACATGGGTGAGTTGGACTGAACCAGGCTGCATCTCCTAGCTGTCTTTGTGCTAACTCATTGGATATTCACATCAACTCTGCCTTGTCTTGCATCTCAGCACTTCTCCCCCTCAGCCACACTTTAAATGTTTACAGTTCTTCTATTCTGCGTTGCAATTTAGCACAGACACAAAGTCAGGAAGCTTGTCATACATATCAGTCAAGAGGTGAACATGTTGCTGTATGGCACAGTGTGAAGCCAATCTCACAACTGCATCATGTGCCAGCTGTATATCCTGGTAAACACACACTTGCGCTGCACTCAAACACTCATGTCTCAAAGTCTAAGGGGGATTGTCCTCTGAAAACAGGGGGTCCTGGCACGGTAAGTCAAGAGTAGCCTCTGATATTAGTCTATGGGCTTGGATTTGGTCAGTTCATTACTTGGCATTGTTAAGGCCAAGACTGTCTCCTCAAAGGAGGTAAGAAACTGAATGTCAGTTACCCTACTATTTGTCTTAACTCTTTCTGTCCCATTGTGGACTGTTTTCTCCTGTAATGAGAGAAAGTGAGGGATTGAATGAAATGAAAATGTTGGCACAGCTGTTAGTATGGGCACAGGTTGGGGACAGGAAGTGAGTAGAATATGCAGAAGCCATGCAGGGTGAGTGATGTGGTGGTTTTGGAGTAGGTGAGTGTTGCAAAGTTGGGTAGAGTATTTGTGGATTGGATGGCAGGAATTTGATGTTTGTAAAATGCTAGGGGATAAGAGTGTATGGTCCCTTTAAAAGATGATGTGTTTTTTCTGTGGGCAGCTTGTGGGTTGCAGGTACACAGAGAGTTCCTGAAATCAAAACATTGGTGTCAAAGGCTGTATGGTTAGTAATCAAGGCAGCAGTTTTGTTTTGTTAGTAATACAACATAAGTTTGAATATCAGCCAATTAATTAATTAATTAAGACTCAAAACCAATTAAATTTAAATCTGATGGTTTTGACAAAATAGAACCAATCCTATTGTAAGAAATTGAAATGTCAACAAGGGTATAAAAGAAAAGGGCATTTGAAAATCGGTGTGAGAGCAACTGTCATCTGACAGAGTTAAGAACTGTCAACTCTAACGAGAAAATCACTGGCTCTCACAGAATTCTCTAAGCTCTCAGAGTAACCATCATCTAATTAAAGATACAGCGGCACTCTTAGCTAAAATTCCTGACACAAGAATTTTACGGAGAAAGATGTTCCAGAATGAAGATCAGTGGAGAAGGCACAGAATATTCCAGAACATGTATCCTGGCTGTAATTTCAAGAGATCAAATTTTAATTTTTTTTTTATTATTTTGGTTTATATAAGTTGGACTTGTATTTATTGGAACAACATGCCATTGAAATTTTGTTTTATTCAGGAATAGATAGTAGCTAAGGGGGAATTGTTCAGTTTGTTAACGGTTCAGTTAATTTGTTCACTGTTAGAGTTAAATAAATAAATTGTTAATTGTCGATCATAGAGTGAATGGAAAAAGTTCATTTCATTTAACCACTCTTTTATAACAGCTTGAAGGTAAGAGGCAGGTTATACCACTTTTCACACTTCTTTTCACAGATTATAGGGCAGGGCAAGCCCCACTGGGTGTTTGGTTTTAGTTATCAAAGCGGGGGTTGACCTACCCGTTATAACGATGAGACTGATTGAGGCAGGATGTTGCATACAATGTTGTGTATCACAGCATGACCCTTGCTGAGAGGTGTGTGCAGCAGCAGAGGTATGATGAGTGTAAGATAGCAGAAATAAGATGGTGGAACTTACCCTAGCAAAACAGAGAAAACCATAGAACTCCCTGTGACATTCCTCAATGCGGTGAAGACGTCGAAGGCTGTTAACTTATTTACACTTTGAAATAATCAAGGATTGAATTTTTCTTTGGAAAACTCAGAGACTAAAAGTTTTTAGGGCACTTGGAAGTAAGTATAATCTCTCTCCTCGAAGTATATTTCCTCAAAGTAGTTAAGGGAATGGTTCAGTCTGTACAACCTCCAGAACAGGAGTGTTTGGTTAAAATATTTGCAGGTTGTTACAAACTGAGAATATCTAATCTCTCAGTTTTGAGTATTCATGTAAGAAGAACATGTCCATAGTTCACTGGACAGAAACTGTGGAGAATCAGTTAAATTGAATGTCAAGATTTGATACAAAAAACTGATTTGTCTGGAATTGAATTACTATAAAGTATTGGTGTTTCAGGACTGCATTGAAACTTTGTTTTTCTGGGTGTTCTAAAATTTTTCTGTGTTCTATTTCTGAACAACTTTGTTTGCTTTTATTTTATTTTTGTCTGTTATGTAACGAATGTCTGTCCTATTGTTCAAGAAACTGCTTCAGGTAACTATGTTTTAGTGAATGACATGTTAATTAATATATTAAAATGTGATTTTTCAGGCCACATTTCACTGTTAGATGCCTTGTGGTACTGTCTGATGGAATCAGAACAATGTAAATATGTTGGACAACAAGGTGCAGAGCTGGATGAATACAGCAGGCTAAGCAGCATCATAGGAGCAGAAAGGCTGACGTTTCGGGCCTAGACCCTTCCCTGCATTATGAACTCCTACTTTGTACAATAACCTTATATATGGCATCTTGTCAAATGTCTCTGAAAATCGAATTATGATATCCTATGGCCTCCCCTTTGTCCACAATATATATTGCACCTTCAAAGAATTCTAATATATTGGTTAAACATGATTTCCCTTTCACAAAACCATGCTGACTTCTTCCAGTTCCCTTGACCTTTTCTAATTGTCCACCTGTAACTTCATTAATGATCAATTCTAACACCTTACCTGTGACAAATATTAAATTTATATCAAGGCCTATAGTCATAGTCATAGAGTCATAGAGGTCTACAGCATGAAACAGGCCTTTTGGCCCAACTTGCCCATGCCGCCCAGTTTTCTCAATTTAAACTAGTCCCATTTGCCTGTGTTTGGTCCATATCCCTTCATACCCATCCCATCCACGTAGCTGTCTAAATGTTTCTTAAATGACAAAATTGCACTCACTTCCACCACTATCTTTGTTAGTCTGTCCCAGACAATCACCACCTTCTATGTGAAAAAAATTGCCCCTTTGGACACTTTTGTATCTATCCCCTCTCATCCTAAATCTATGACCTCTAGTTTAATAAGTTTTCTGTTTTCTGCTACCCTCCCTTCTTGAACAGAGGGTAGATTTGCTACTTTTCAGTCTGATGGAACATTTCCAAAATCTAGTACATTTTCAAAAATTAACGTGGCTCCGTCTGTTACGAACAGTGCATGTGCACTGTTTAACTTCACGCATGTGTAATTAAACATATTCAGGTTTAAACCTCATACAGGCTATGAAGGACAGGCAGCTGTGAAGCGGGGAATTGGGAACGGGGCAGAGGCTGTGAATAGGGTGCTGTGAACTGGGTGGGGAAGTGGAGGTTGTATGAATGGGTATGGGGGTCATGAGGGTAATGGGGTCAGAGCAGGGAAGGGCAAGGGGATCATTCTCACTTACCTGTGTCTGCATTCCCATCCCTCCTCCCTCCCCAGTAGCAGGTCTGGGATTGTGCACATGAGCATTTCCAGACGAGCACACGTGTGCAGTTGTGGGTGTCAGCAACAACTGCCAATTAACACCAAGACATGAATTAGGCACTCCTTTAACGAATACAAGATGGAGTCCTTCAGGAACCAGAGACTTATCAGTCCATAGCTCCATCAGTTTGCATATTAATAAGGTGAAATTTGCAGACAATGAGACTGTTCTCAAACAATGATTGCCATGAGTGGTTATCTCATCGATGCCTACAGCTCTTGGAAAAGGTAACGAGTTGCTCTTGTTGTCGAAAATTACCTTGCCCAGCTTCTCACATGATTTGCCAATATTTCTCATTATAGCCCACATTGTTCAGGCCTGTATAAGGTTCTGCTCCTATTTTTTGTCATAACTCTTCATAATAGTAACTAACAGCTGCATGTTGCTATTTTGATATTCAGACTCGAAAAATTATACTCATTGATATATAAATCCCACACACTTTATCACAACAAGGATAGAAGATTGGCTGTCTGGCAGAAAACAGGAGAATACATAAAAGAGATAACAAGGTGCAGAGCTGGATGAACACAGCAGGCCAAGCAGCATCATAGGAGCAGAAAGGCTGA
>NC_063334.1:31783836-31803963 GCF_021869965.1 Rhincodon typus
TATGATGCTGCTTGGCCTGCTGTGTTCATCCAGCTCTGCACCTTGTTGTCTTGGATTCTCCAGCATCTGCAGTTCCTACTATCTCAGAATACATAAAAGGGTATTTTTCAGATTGGAATGGAATCCAGTTGAGCTTTGCACAGGAGCCTTAGCTTTTAATAATTTATATCAATAACTCAGATGAGGAGAGCGAAGGTAAGGTGACTAAATTTGCAGTTGACACAAAGTTAAATAGGTAAGTAAGTTGTAAAGAGGACATAGGATTTTGCAGATAGATATAGGTAGAATGAGTAGACGGGCGGAAATCTGCAGATGGTGTACAATTTTGGAAAATTTGAACTTATTCACTTTGTTAGGAAAAACATATAAAGCAGAGGATTTCTTAAGTTGAGAATCACTGCAGAAATCCAAGGTGTAAATAGATGTAAGTGTTTGATTCACAAAATGTTATAAGTAGGTACAGCAAGCAATTAAGAAGGTGGATGGAATGCTTTCCTTTATTATGAGAAGAATTGAACATAAAAGTAAAGATGTTTTGTTTCAGTTATGTAGGAAAATGTTGAGACCACATCTCAAATACTGTGATGTTTTATTCTCCTTATTTAGGGAAACATGTCAATGTGTTGGAGGTGGTTCAAGAGAGGTTTACTGGATTGATACTTTGAATGAGTAGATTGCTTAATGAGCAAAGGTTGGGCAGATTGTGTTTGTTTCTACTGGAGTTCAGAAAAATGAAGAGTGACTTGATTGAAGTGTTTAAAATCCTTAATGGTCAAGACAAGGTAGACTTGGAAAGGATGTTTCATTTTGTGGGAGAATCCAGAACTGGGGACATTAATGAAAAATTAAAGGCCTGCTTTTAGGAGGCCAATGAGGAGAATTGTTTCTCTCTGAGGGAGTTGAGTGGCTTTAGAATTCTGCTTCAGAAGATTGTGGGTGAGCTCATTCAATATTTTTATGATGGAGGTAAATCAACTTTTCTTAGGCAAGGAGATAAGATGTAATCAGGATAGATGAAAATATGGAATTTGAAACATAAACAAATCAAAATTAGTAATATCTGGACTATAATTGGTGCCACAAGCTAGTGGAAGTAGGAATAGGAGGATTGAGCTGTAGAATGCATGGCTGAGGAGCTGTTGCAGGGAACAAGGATTCACATTTTTAGACCATTGGGATCTCTTCAGGGGTAGAAATGATCTGAAAGAGGGATGGGTTCCAATTGAATTGGAAGGGCACCAATACCCTTGCAGGGAGATTTGCTCGTGCTACTCAGGAGGCATTGAACTAGTAAGGTTGGGGGAATGGGGGAAGTGGGAATGAAAGTGATAGTGAGAAAAGAGGAAAGGCTGAAACTGGTGCAGTAGGTAAGGGGAGCAAGTCTAATGGTCAAGGCAGACAAGAGCTTTGCAGAGAACAAGGTAAGACTGGTAAATTAAACTTCATTTACTTCAATGCAAGAGGCCTGGCAGATAATGCAGATGAACTTAAGGCATGACTGGGAACATGGGACTGGGATATCATAGCAATTAAGGAATGTGGCTTATGGAGGGACAGGACTGGCTACTTAATATTCTGGAATATAAATGCTATAGGAAGGATAGAAAAGGAGGCAAGAGAGGAGGGGGAGAGATAGTAGGAGAGGCGTTTTTGATTAGGGACAATATTATGGCTGTACTTAGGAAGGATATTCCTGGGAGAACGTCCAGTGAAGTTATATGGGTGGAACTAAGAAATAAGAAAGGGATGATCGCCTTGGTGAGATTGTATTTTAGGCCCTCCAATAGTCAGCAGGAAATTGAGAAACAAATTTGAAAGGAGATCTCAGGTAACTGTAAGAGTAATAGGGTTGTAATGGTAGGGGATTTTAACTTTCCAAATGTAGACTGGGACTATCATAGTGTTAAGTGCGTACAAGAAAACTTTCACAATCAATCTGTGTATGTGTCTATTAGAGAAGGAGCAATACTTGACCTGCTGTTGGGAAATAAACCAGGGCAAGTGACTGAGGTGTCAATGGGGGAGCACTCTGGGGCCAGTGATCATAATTATATTTGCTTTAAAATAGTTAGGGAAAAAGATAGAATAGATCAAACAAAATTTTCTAAATTAGTGAAAATGTATGCCAAATTATGGGAGTTTACTCAATATAGGATTGTACTAAATGCCTTTCACATCATTTTTTTTTCAGTTCAGAAATAGATTCTGATATCCTTTCAGTTAGGAATGTTTTAAAACTTAAAAATCAGAACATTGAGCTCATGTCCGAATCTCCTACTGATATATTGTATCATATGCTGAGGTACTCTTATTTGATTCTGAATAAATAACAACTAGTCAGAAAACAAGGATTTAAACAGGTACGTCTGAGTAATGACATTACTATCACTTTGTTCATTGCATTATTTACTAATCTTAAAATAAATCATAATTGATCTTTCCTTTGGAAGTAGCTATGAGCACATCATTATATAGAGTGTTTCTCAGCATTGGAGGATGTTGCTATTGCATCTTCATTTGAATTCACCACTTAATAGCCTTTCCCTTAAATTAGGGACATGTAACAGTGTTTGGATGTTTCTCTGGCAAACCAGTGGGGGCTAGTAAAACTATTGCTACATGTTCATCAAAGAATTAAATTGCTTTAATTAAAATAAAAAGCACAAGTACCTTCCAGATGCTTATAATGGGATATTGTTAGTGCTGTGTTGACATTTGATTCTTGATTTTTTTACAATTTATTAGTTGCATTTTCATCTGTGTATCATGAAGAATTCAAATGGAAGGGTCACTGGACTTGAAACATTAACTCTGACCTTTTCTTGACAGATGCTGCCAAACCTGTTGAGCTTCCAGGAACTTCTGTTTTTGTTCTTAAGCTATTGCTGTCGCATTACCAACTAGAAATTTTTCCCTTTCCCTCATAGAATCCCACCAGGTATGGAAACAGGCCATTCAGCCTGACAAGTCCATGCCAACTCTCCGAAGAACATCCCGCCCAGACGCCCACCCCATCCCTGCATTTTCCCATGGCTAATCCGTCTAACCTACACATCCCTGAACACTATGGACAATTTAGCATGGCCAATCCACCTAACCTGCACATCTTTGGACTGTGGGAGGAAACCAGAGAACCCTGTGGAAACACACATAGTCAAAGGGAGAATGTGCAGACTCCACATTGACAGTTGCCTGAGGCTGGAATTGAACCTGGGTCCCTGGTGCTGTGAGGCAGCAGTGCTAGCCACTGAGCCACGGTGCTGCACAAATTTGTTCAGTTGATCACTTGGATGCTGAAGAAAGGGATGTATTTCATCTCTGCCTCCAAAGCTTGAGGGTGCAAAGTTGGTTTTTATGTCTGAGATGCAATATATAATCCTGGTGCATTGAGTGTTTCTCATGTTGGTGATGTCTATAGGGTCCTTCTTCTGCCTTTCTCTCTCCCTCTCTCTGTGTGTCTGTGACTTATGTCCCTAGGTGATTTTTCAAATTCAAATATCTTGGATGAAACAGTGAAATATTTGACATTTCTGTAAGCACATGAAGTTTGCACATTCAGAAAGCAATTTAGAAGACAAATGAATTATCTATTTTTTTTCACAAAGGTGATGAAAAGAGCAAAGAAATCTTGCCACAATTATGTACGTGAATATGTGTGGTGAAGCCACACCTGGATTACTGTGTTCAGTTTTGGCCTCCTTTTCCAAGGCCAGATATATTTAACTGAGAGGGAGGGAAACAAATATTCACCAGATTAGCTTTTAGGATAAGTGAGTTACGAAGAGAGATTGGGTAGCCAAGGCATATATATTCCCTAGAGTTTAGAAGAATGAGCACGATCTAATTGAAATAAGCTAAGAAAACGTTTCCCCTGCCTAAGGTATCTAGATCGCAGGGTTGTTGTCCCTGAATAAATGGCTTGCCATTTCGGACTGAGATAAGGAGAAATTTCCTCACTTAAGAGCTTGTGTATGTTTGGAATTCTGCAGATACTCAGTCATGGGTATGTTTAAGAAGGGGATCAAACAATTTTGTGGTAATTATGGAATTATGAGATATGGGGTAGTGCAACAAGATGGAATGGAGATAAAAGATATGGTATTTGTGGTTGGAAGGATTCTGCTAACATCCCTATGTCTTCAACTGGATTTAAGGGCCCTTTTTTTGTTTGTGGTGGTGGAGGAATCGCCACTAGTGAGTCTTAACAAGAAGAGGCTATGTCTTACTTAACAAGATGTAGTGTATTACATGATAGCAATTAGATAAATGTTACATTAGTTTGTAAGGCATTGTTTCTAAGACTCTGAGGAGACCTTCGATGTAGATTGCACTCCATGATATCCTACCTCTGCCTCATCCCCAATCGAGTCTGTATGATATCATCAGATTGTGTAGGTTTTAATAGAGTCTCCACTATTAACCCCTTCAGAATCATTTGCTTATACAACAGAAGATCAGTCGTGCTCTTGGTGAATGATGGAGCAGGCAGAAGGGCTGAATGGGCTACTTCAGCTCTCTTTTCTTGATGTTTTATTAATCCCAAGATTTGCTCATTAATTGTTAAGTTAATATGAATTATTTGTTGACAACTGCTAAAATTGCTCAAGTAGAAGGTGGTGATGCATTAGCAACAAGCCTCATTACAGGCTGTAAAGAGACTCATTTATTTTGTATAGAACTGAAGCAGACATTGTACCACACACTGGGGGAATGAAATAATGATGGTTGACGGAAGAGTGCATTCCAGTTAGCTCAGATTTAGCTTCTCTGTTGATGCAGACCTTTGCAGTATAGCAAAAATGCTAGCCCTCGTGAAATGAAAATTTTTAAAGCATTCATATTTTCAAATGGAAATGCTTTTAATTAGCAGATTTGTGTTGTCAAATGATATGGAGCCCATCATTCTTGGACTTGTAATGAATGGTGATGTGAACCGTTAATTTTGTGCTTCAAGATATCCACTGAGAATATACTGCAGAGAAACAGGTGATTCATTTGATGCCGATGTTTCTGCTCCATTGAGCCTCCTCCTACACTTTTTCATTTCACCGGATCAGAATATCTTTCTGTTCCTTTCTCCCACATTGCATTTGTTGAGCTTCCCTTTAAAACTTCCAATTCCGATCGGAAGCAGCATTGTCAAAGGGCTTTACTCTATTTGAGTCAATTAACTAATTAAGCAGATCAATATCAAAAGGATGTAGGCCATCAAATTCTGCAATTCAAACTATTTCATTGTGCTAGACTTGATCAATTGCATCAAAATCTGGACACACTTGGCCATTGAATCAGGTTTCAGGAATATTTGCTGCAAACATTTTATTCTGTTAAATTTATTCAGGAGATGTCATAAAGAGGATAATCTATCTGATCACCTCAGACAAATCTTCACTTTCAACATTGGCATTCACAAGCACATTAACTTGTCTTTGTATCAAACAGAACTTGATATCGAGTCGCAGGGAGATACTAATCACCGAACATATTCAAGGCTGAAATTGATCGATTTTTGAACTTAAAGTGAATCAAGGGATGTGGAGATAGCTTGGGCAAGTGGGCTTGAGGCACAAGATCGTCATGATCTTGAAAGATGCAGTAGGTTTGATGGGCTGATTGACCTATTTGTTCTCCTCTAAAGTTCTCTCGCTAGGTCTGATCACCAAAAGAGTTGGTAAATGAATAAGTTTTAAAGAGTGACTGAGAGAAAGAAGAGGTACAAAGGCAGACTAAGTCAAGCAAGGAATTCCAGAGCTGAAGATCTTGGGAACTGAGGCATAGTTACAAATAGTGGAGCAAAATAAATCAGAAATGTGCAAGAGGCCAGGATTGGAGGAATGCGAGGGGCAAGGTTTAAAGGTGATGTACGAGGCAAGTTTTTTACACAGAGGGTGGTGGGTGCCTGGAATGTGCTGCTAGGGGAAGTAATGGAAGCAGATATGATGGTGACTTTTAAAGCGCATCTTGACAAATACATGAATAGGATGCGAATAGAGGGGTATGGTCCCCGAAAGGGTAGGGGGTTTTAGTTGTGACGGGCAGCATGTTGATGCAGGCTTGGAGGGCGAAGGGCATGTTCCTGTGCTGTAATGTTCTTTGTTCTTGTTTTTTGTTCTACAAGGATCTCTGAGAGTTGTATCATATTAAACACAATAAACCTAAAAGTTAGGCATTGGGTTGGATTTAGCTTAGAATAAAATAAAAAGTAAAGATGTTATTTTATTTTAATTGATTATATTGAACATGTGAATTTACGTATGTTCACAAATCAAATACATTAATTTAATTATATTGCACTTACCTCAAGAACCTGATTTTGGAATGAACCCAATGATAAGTCATTTATGCTGATCAAAGGTCAAAGCGTATTTTTTTTTATATACAGAGAAAAGGTCTGTTCACTTGATTTTAGACTGTAAAGATGAAGCTCCACAGGTTTAATGGACCTCCATCGCTGTGAATGATGTGAAAGCCATAAATCACTTCCATACCAGATGATTGAAGCTCTCCCGCACATTAGTTTTCAATTTATGTCACTGCACTGAGAAAACTAGCATTAAGACCAGAACATTTACAATTGCTGGCAACTTTAGTGTGGAAGCAAAGCTTGGAAATCAAATATCCAAGGTTTCATGGAGTTATTAGTGGAAAGACGTGAAATATAAAAACAGTGCAGCATCAAAGGTTCATCTCATTATGGCTGTACTGGCTCTCAACAAAAGCAACTCAACCAATTCCACTCCCTTGCCCTTTTCATGTCTTACTTCAAATTCCTTCTCTTCAGGTGTTCATTCAATGCCCTTTTTAAAGCTGCAATTAAATATGTTCGTCTCTACCACATAATCAGGCAGTGCTTTCCAGATCGTGACTAATCCCTGTGTGGAGAAAAATGAATTACCTCACTTTCGGCATTGGTTCTTTTGCCAATCACTTTATATCGGTGTCCTCCAATTCTGAAAAATATGGTTAATGGGAACAGTTTCTCTTTTTCTGGCTGGTCTACATCCTTAATGATTTTAAACACCTTCAAATCTCCTCTCAACTTTCTTCTCTGAGGAGAAATCCCAGGAAATTATTCCAAGATATGAACCATGGTGTATCTCACTTTCACCATAATTCCTGTGATTTATAGTGTAAACCCAATCCAGTGATCTGATAAAGCCACAAATTTTCAAGAAATTCTAACCCAGTGCTGTTGCTGAGCATGCTGATTCTATTGCTAATTGTGTGAGTTAAACAATGCTACTAATCTGATCTACTCACTCTCTACATCAATTATTGCATTTCCTTGGCTTTCCTGATGTCAATGACTTTTGCTGGATTATGCTTTCATAGGTGCCATGTGTCCTTTGAAATAGCCTTCATTTAAATGTGAATCTCATAGGTTTGTAAGTACTATTCTGCCCCAAATATATTGCACGCTCACAAACACTACCCAAGCAAGGGGTTTATTTGACAGTGGCCAGGATTTAGAGAACTGCCCAATCTTCTCCTTCTGAATCAAGATGGGGGCAACACAGTGGCTCAGTGATTAGCACTGCTGCCTCACAGTACCAGGGATCAAGGTTCGATTCGAGCCTTGGGTGACTGCCTGTGTGGACTTTGCACGTTCTACCCATGTCTGCATGGGTTTCCTCCCACAGTCCAAAGATGTGATGGTTAGGTGGATTGGCCAATGTATCTAGGGATGTGGAGACTAGGTGGATTGGCCATGGGACAATACAGGGCTCCAACAAGAGGATAGGGGAATGGGTCTGGAGGGATTCTCATCACAGGATCAGTATGGACTCAATGAGCCAAATGTCCTGCTTCCACACTGTGTGGATTCTATTCTAAGACCATTGGGGTCAATTGTTGCATTGCTATTCTCATTGTGGAAGAGACTAATTGTAATAATGCACCTTAAATGCATAACGTATACTGCAGTGTGACCCCTGTCTACCACAAGGCAGGAGCAGTAATAGACCACAAGGCCCAGAAATGCAATATGTTCATGACTGATTTTTGGCTTTGAATTCCCCCTTCCTAGCTGTCCTTCATGTTTCTTATTTGAAAAAAAAATCTGTTCACTCAGCTTTAAGTGTATTCAGCGATGCAGTATCAAGACAGTGTGGGGAATTCCGAAGATTCACAATCCCTTTGAGTGAAGCAAATAAAGACTGGTGAGTACAGATCTGTTAAACTTGCATGATAAAATAATTTTGCGACATGGTAATGTAACAGTTATTGAATTTCTAGGGCTTGCACCTTACAGTCTCTACAACATGTTTATTATTTTTACCCTGCACCAATTGTGTGGTATACTGGTCTGGTAACAAAAATTGATGTGAAAATTATTGCCACATTATTCTACAGTGGGCTCAAATGTCTTGAAGTACCTGTGCACAACATGGATGCAATATGTTAAGTGAAACCATCAGTAACCTTCCCTGAAGTATCTTGCTTAAACCAAAATTTACATGTAAAGTATGAACATTGTGGAAATATTTTAACCTGGAATGCCAGAAGTCCTTAAGGTTGCAGTTTACAGTGTATACCTCACTGCATTGTAAGGAGCATTCTTAACAGTATCGGAAAGGAATTCAGTACATAAATTATCCTTTAATGGAACAGAAATTTATCTCAATGATGCATTTGCATAATTTATGCATTAACTGGGTTCGAAAACAGCTTAAATTAAAATCCCTGCCTCACAAAATATGGATCAAAAATAGCACCAATCCTATCACCAATCTGTACCTTCGATGTGGATTTCAAAAGCTGAATGAGCTTGTTAAATATGCGTCAGTGCTCTCCATAAAAGTGTTTAGCACAGATAATTGTCTTCAGCTATTTAAATGGACAAATGATTCTCCTTCTGTATATCTCCTGCAATGAGTTGCTAAAATTGTGTTTGGGAAGCTATACACAGTTTTTGCAGCTGCTCTATTAGATTTGTTCACGGTTGGCTCCATTCCCAAGCAAATACTCTCAATTTGAAAACCATCATTTCTCCTGCGCCCCCGTCTTGGCTCCTCTTGCTGTACATCGTAAGTAGTTCTTCCTGTGATTTTTAAAGGTGGGCTTCTTTCCTGGCAAGACAAAATGCAGGATAAATGATCCAGCTCAAAAATGTAGGTGCGCAGACCGTCAACTATTGCAATATTTTACAGCTTCTCATCCTGGTGACTTTTACACGTGTCAAAGCTAATGTTGTTGATCTTGCAATATTTTACTCTGCAGCATCAGAAAAGAGCACCCCTGGGTAGGATTGTCAATCCCCCAGGATTACCTGGAATTTAAGGTTAATCTCTAGGAAGCTACCTGAAGCAATGCCATGGTGAATCAAAAAAAAATCACAGGAGCTTTAAAATAGATTATTCATTTCTATAATATTTTTTTCATTTTTTATGAAAATGTTGGAGATGAAAACAAAAAGGTCTTTGACTGACAGCCAGTTGAAGAATAAAAGGCTGGACTTTCTGGCGAGCAACAGGGCACTGAGGTCAGATCCATATGTATGCCCTGAGCCCACCTGTGTGTGCAGCTTGACCTCTTAATAAGCAACCTCTCCACTTGCCATACAATTAAGAGTGGGAAGGAGGCATGAAGGTAGAAGCCTCATTTACAGCCAAGAAAGCAATGAAGTGTGAGGGCTGTGGTAACTTCAATTTAATCCTTTCGAGAAATGCAACACCATTGCTAGTCTTTCTTTTCCACAGCATTCTCTTACACATTGAGTGTTACACTATGCAAGGAGTTGAAGCATCTTGAATAAAGAAGAGGAGCAAAGCAGGTTCAGGCAGTGTAAATGCAGATTCTCATAGCCCAAAGATAATCCAAACCAGTATCTCAATTTGCGGGTAGCAGTAGCCTGAAGCACAAGATAAGGCATGGTAGTAGCTAGGAAACAAATCTCCAGAGCCAGGATCTGAAGTTAAGACAGATTGTAAAAGACACAGCAGAGAAAGTAAGATTCCAACAATGGGCAAGGATCTTTAAAGGACTTTGATGATGCCGCTAAATAAATAATAGGAAGTCTTTGAAAGCAGGGAAGACCTTGGAAAATACAATTGCAGGGCCACAGTGTGGAAGTCAGTAAAGAATTCAAAGACTATCCGTGAACCAGAAATAGCCTGGAAGAATAAATCATAAGATTAAAACACTTGTATACTAAGAAGAAAAGACCAAAGTATTCAGCCAGGAGAGTTAGGTGTAATTGTCCATAAGGATAGGAATTCTGATGTGGACCATACTATCATCTGAAACATCTCTTAATGCTGAAGACCCACAACAGGGTCAGATATGGAAATATTGGAAGTAGAAGTTTCAGTGGAACTGAACCACTTCAGGCTTGCTTGTGAAGGAACAGCCCAGTCGAGTCAGTACATGTTTATATGCTGCAGGTGATGATGATGCTCTGGTAAGACAATGTATCATTGCTAGTACTACAGAGTATGGCATATTTAGTAAGACTCGCAATGTTGACATTGGTCCCAAAGCAAATTTAGTGAAAGAAAAGGTGAGAATTAGTCCATGATATCAGTGTTTGGGTGAATCAGTACTAGGTTTTTTAATGGATTTTTATTGTCTATCAGGATTATTCGTCATGTTTTGTGTTATCAGTAAATAACACAAATTAAGTAGCGTGGATTCAGTTTACTTGAAAATCTCAAACTAGTGTTGATTCTACTGCTAGTTTCTTATAACTTAGCAGGATCTATTTGGTCATTGTTAGACATCCCTGAGGCATTGACTTTGTGCAGCTCCTTGTTTCCAATGGCTACATTTTGTTTCACAGTTTGCTTATCTGATTCTGTAACAGCTTAAACCAGAAAGGTTGATTCCATCCTTTATTCAGAAAGTTTATATCTGTGTGGATATCTGTGGCCTTCTAATTCATATGAAAGAATGGACTAGTCATCCTTATGATGTTTCTTGTATTTTGAAAATGGTATTTTTAGGAGTTGTTTCTTTTCAGCACTGCCTCCTGTTGCGTTCAAATCAAGCTCTCACTGTCCCTAAAGTGATGCATTTCTGGGATTCCTCGAGTAAGCATAACTGTGTACTGATTCATGTCTTATTTGACACATTTTCCTATGGTTTTATACCTTGCTTCACTGCTTTACTTTTCCAGAGAAAAAAAATCACCAGCACTGGGCACCACATCATTTTGTTGTGTGATGAGTAAGTATCACAGATTGAATAGCCTGGATTCAATTTGGAAATAGTAATTTGCTGGTACAGAATATCATTTTGTTGAAGCTTTTTGACTTGTGCTCATCGGGACCATTTGCAACAATATTAGGCCATGGATTCATCATTCATAGAACTACAAGCAGATTACACGGGGGAGAAAGCAGGATACTGGCACTAGGTAATGATGCTCATTTGAACATCCAGCACAGATCAACAGTCTGAATGGCTTTCTGCACTTTGGTACTTCTGTGATTCTGGTCCAGTCCTTAAACTGGATGCCTGAGCCTGCATGCAAAATATTCTTGCAGTGGATTCCAATGAGAGGTGCTGCTGTGTTCCAAAATGCAACACTAACATGCAGAAGCATACTGTAAGTAGATTGGAGGTATGCCATGATGATGCAGTGAGACATAATGTGTCAGACACTAAGGTCTGTGGACATGTGGTACATGCAGTCCCTGCCCATGGAGTGTGCATTGAGATTTTGGCATTGGACGCGCAAGATAGAGGAGCAAGTGGTGTTGCCAGTTATCAGCTCAGACTTCTATGCCGGGAATTCTCGACAATTAGATTCTAAGCAGGAGGAAGGGAGCCTGAATATTAATGAGGCAAAATTAGTTAAATTTAGGTAATGAGAATGATAATGAGTGGTGATGCCCATTAATAGGCCTCTCACTACTCCTTAGTGAGAATCTCATTCCAATATCTGGGACTTGGTTGGAAAACATGAC
The DNA here is from genome assembly GCF_021869965.1 of Rhincodon typus. Classification (NCBI taxonomy): domain Eukaryota; kingdom Metazoa; phylum Chordata; class Chondrichthyes; order Orectolobiformes; family Rhincodontidae; genus Rhincodon; species Rhincodon typus. Next base: position 31,795,743 of record NC_063334.1, read on the forward strand.
ATTTAGGTCTTGCTGTTGAAAGGGCTTTACTCAACATCACAGTTGATTTCGGCAAATTTCTCATGATTTTCAGAGCCTTGGAAAATTCCCTTCATAGTCCAGCAGATCAAGTTATGAAAAGGTGCCATGGGCAAAATCAACACATGACAATAGTGGGGGAATTTTTAGTGTAGACTATAGAATCATTATACTAACATTGATATGAAGCGATGTCCCACAGAGCCCCTACACGGATATTAGAAAATGCACAGCAAGATCTTAAGAGTGGTGTTGAGGCATTCTGAAAGGCGGATGAAGACCAAGGTGCCATACACAAATAAGTGTCCATAGAGACAATGTTTTCACCAGTTTTCCTGGAAGGACCATGTAAAAGGAAATTAATTCATTTGATTTTAGACAGAAGATGTCTGTAGTCCAAGCCAATTATCAGTAATGTTGAAGTGGTTAAACTTAATTCAACCACAGTAGTTTCAGTGATCAGAGCAATATCTTTGCAATGCACTGCTTCTGAAAGTAATTAGCATCACACAATGGACTTCAGGTCATGATGGACGATTTCAGGAAGTTCACTTTGGATGCAGTGTCACCCAGGTGATGGGTTCTTCACTCCATCCTCAGTCAATTGGAGAGGTGAAAAGATCAGTCATAACTGTGATGTCACTGATCCATACGAATCCAGACTGGATTCTACTCAGTCAGAGGACAACATAATGGGTACTCGCCAATAGAACTGTTATTAGGCAGGAGATTAAAAATGGATGAACACAACTTCAGGCCAAAACTAACCTCTCAAGACCTCTCAAGAAGGTGAACAGCTACAGAAAAGCCACAGTAAAAAGCAGCTGATGTGATACAACACTAGGCACAGGGCAAAGATTCCATGAACCTTAAAGCCAGGGCAGAAAGTCTGATGAAGGAAACCAGAAACTATGGCCAACTTATATCTGGTATTCTCGGAATGCTGTTGCCATATTGTCAGACATTCAGGAGTAACAGGAAAGCATTAGTCAAGGCAAGAATTGAGACCCAGTATGATTATCATAGGATGTGGGACAACCGTACCTACACCACGTCAGACAGTGAAGAGAATGGTATAACTATGACACAACACATATATTGTTAAAGTCAAAAAAGCCAAATTGGGATTTTCAGTTTGAGTTGCAGATCATCTTGACTTGTGAGATTTGGACTTGTGAGAGTTGGGAGAGAGGGGGGGTTGCGGGGACATGGGTAGATGATAATATGGTGATAAACAATCATGGTAAACTGGAAGTAATAATGTTAATTATTTTTGAAAAATGAAAGTAAGCAGAAGTAATAACTGGAATAATGTAGACCATGTAGACAGAAAGTTTGGTAGGGAAAATGTGGTATAATGAGATTTGTGTACATCGTGATAATGTAACTGACTATATAAATCTGATATCAGTAAGGGAGAAAACATTAGTCTGGAAGGAGCATGTGTAAAGAAAGGTTTGAAACACTACACAAGACACGCTCTTTTTTATAACCTGATATGTACTATAAAGACTGTATATTTTTATTTTTCTATATTTTTGATTACGAACTGAAATGGGAAAAGGACTCTTGAAAAACTAAGATCGCAGAACGGATTGCTGAACTTTCTAAAAGCAAGCTACCAACAGTTATTGTAGCTGTTGCTTACATTGTTGTTTGTTCAACCAGTGGGGGATATTTAGTTGTAGATGAACTGCCACAATTGGCTGGTTGTATAAAATGAGATTCGGCCAGGAACAAGTCACTGATTGGTCTATGGATTGATGACTGATTGGCAATGGCAAAGGCCTTCTGTCTGGCAACAACTACGATATTGGATCTCATGTTGCTCAACAGCTGATGGGTATGAAGTAGACAGCCAGATAGGTGCCTTTGGTCCTCCGAAAGGGGAGATGGTATTATGTAGTTTTAAAAAAAACCCTAAAGAAAGCAAGTTTATGTTTCTTCACTACTTACTGTGAGATTTCTTTTAATTACTAAATCAGAGATTTTTTATGTTCTGAACCAGTCACTCTGTGCCTCCTGTAAGCAATACATCAAGGAGCAGCAGGTCCTGCTGAGCTAAAAGGAATATCCCAGCAAACCCTGTGGATATAAAACAGTGAACTACATTCTCAGTTTTGCTCTTCAGCCGTAATATTTATACATTTTTGGTGCATCTCTGTGTGTAGGGGAAGCTTTGTAAGGGAATAAAAACAAGAACTGCAGATGCTGAAAATCTGAAACAAAAACAGAAAGTGCTAGAGAATCTCAGCAGGTTTTGCAGCATCTATGTTGAGAAAAATTGAGCTAATGTTTTGAGTCCAATGACATTTTGTCAGAATATCAGACCTTTTGAATTTATCCAGTACTTTCTGTTTTTTTATGAAGTTTATAAAGGGTTTAGAGTCTTAATGAATAGGCAGTTCATAGTTGTTCACCTATACCTAGAATCAATGTATTCAAAATAAATAGCTCTTGTTAAGTACTTTGTCCATGCTTCCTGTAAAACTTGATTGAAAAAGACAGGTAAACTGCAAAATTTTAGTACTCTTATAAAATCTTTAACTTTGGTGATAACTGTAGGAATAACAGGACTTGGTCTCTAGTGTGCAGACACAATGAGGGGTGATAGTACAGATATAAATAATAGAGCGTTACAGTACATAAGGAATTGAAGACTCTTACTTCCTGATAAGGAACAAATAGCCTTAGGGAGAGTATATGTGCAGAGTGCCTTAGCCCAGACTTACTCATCTCATTGTGTGTAAAGCATAAGAAAAAGGAAGAAAGCCTCGACAAATTAGCTAAGTAAAAAGTTAAAAACTACTCGGGAATTAATGGTAGAAGGGAAGCCCATCAGTAGCAGTAATGGCTTGATTGAGCTGTCAGCTTTGGCACAAAATAGGAAACCACTCCAACAAAATACTAGCTCCATTGAATAATTGATTCTGAGTGGATCTTAATTAGACTAACTGGGTACTCTTCAGCCAACCCTATTTCCAATCCAATGCTAGTTAGTCCCCCAGAAACTGGCTTACGACCTAATGTAACATCTCATTATTTTCTCTCCTCATTCCTCTAACCCTGCATCTGCCAAGTCTGTTCACGTTCCAACTTTTGTAGGGAGGTGTTGCCCTGCTTGGATTGACATGGTGTTGCGACCAGTTGGAAGAGTATAGTGGGGGGTGGTTGTTGGATTGCATGATGGAATACTGCAGGATTCCATCCAGGTAGAATAGGTAACCCTACTCTGTGACCTACTTGAAACTAATTGGGATGCTGATACTAGGTACCAGGAACTTGAAGAAAAATAGCAGTGTATGAGATCCAAATGTACAGAAAATCAATTTTAACCCCTATCAAGAGGAACAGGAAATATTTGAAGGTAAGAGCTCATTTTGATTTTGCTCAGGTAGCACAGCCATTATCTTTTTGTCTTATTTGATAATGGGATGTGGGCGTCACTAACTAGGCCAGTATTATTGCCCACCTCTAATTGTCCAGGGGGCAGGTAAGAGTCAACCACATTGCTGCTGGAGTCACACAGAGGCCAGACGAGGTAAAAATGGCTGGTTTCCTCCTGTAAAGGAATTAGTGAACCAGATGGGTTTTCACAAAAATCGACAGTAGTTCCATGAGCAGCATTTTATTGAATTCAAACTTCACTATCTGCCATGTTGGGATTCGAACCCATGCCCCAAAACATTAGCCTGTGGTTCTGGATTACAAGCTTAGCGACATCACCATGACCCTGTTGGAAAAATCTCTTTTATACAGAGGGATAGACCACTGGGGAAACAGTTGAATTAAAACCAGACAAAAATATCTATTTTTCTGTAAAGCTCAGCATTATCCATCATTCTATAGTGATGTTACATTAATCAGGAGAACCCACTTTGTGCTGATTTCTTTAATTAGTTTGAGCAGACCATTCCTCTCTGACAATGTTTCTACTGACTATTCCCTTCAATGGGAAGCTGTTGAGGTATCCTAGCATTCTGAATGGATCCTATGTGTGTGGCTTTTCTTTTTTGATCTATATCCAGCACTGAAGTCCGCTGTCAGCTCATGCTTAGGCTTCATTCACTAATCCTTTCTATGGATTTTCAGCCTGATTTCTCACTGCCTCATGAACTCTGCCTGTGCTCATACATTGCCAGTTTTCCCCTGTGGATCTACAGCAAACATTCATCAATCTGCATATCTAAATTCACAGTCTCTCCCTTAAAATACTTGCTTTTTTTAAGCAGCTACACGGAAGGTCGACAACATTCACTGCCCCCAGCCTCAGATGCATGTTAACTGCATATGTGGAATTATGCAGCAACAGCAACGGTAGCTATCTTAATTCAGACCGCGTACTCGTGCCTGCTTCTGAAATCTGAGCATTCAGTTTATGGATGTAGTATGTAAGGAATCATGAGATTTTATGTCACTGAATAAAGCAACTCAAGATTGTTTAAGTACAAGTATTTGTGCTATCACATTTTACAACAAAATAAGGTGACAATAAATACCATATCTTGCATATTACATTCTTTTCAAAGTGGTACACGATAGTCCAGCATAGCAATAGCCCATTGTGTGCCACAGTGTGCATGAACATGTTTGACATTGATTTTTAGATTTTTGAACATAATTATTTTGATGCATTTTTGAGGTGTGTAGTCTTACCTATTACCCATCATGAAATAAGACCTTTTAATTTGTTAATAGGAGGTTGGTGTTGCTGGCTGTACCAACATTTATTACCAATACCCAATAAACCTTCAAAAGGGATTGGGGAACTGACTTCTTGAACTAATGCATTCCTTGGGATGTAAGGATACCCATGGTGCTGTCATGAAAGGAGTTCTAACTCAACAACACTGAAGGAATGATAATATAGTTCCAAGTCAGAGTGGTTGCAGGGTATCTTTCAGGTGGTAATGTTCCCATGTAACTGGTGTCTTTGTTTTTCCAGGTAGATATTGTGTTTGAAAGATGCTGTTGAGGGTACCTTGGTGAGATACCTTGAAGATGATACACACTGCTTCCACTCTGTCAGCGGTGAAGGAAGGGCATGCTTAAGACAGTAGATGGAGTGTCAATCAAGTAGGCTTCTTTGTCTTGGATTTTTTTGAGCTTTGTAAGTATTGCTGGAACTGAACTCACCCTGCTTTTTTGCCTTGTAGATGATAGGCATTAAGGAGTAAGGAGAAGAGAATTCCTCGCCTCTATCACTATACGGCTGTCCCAGTTTCGCTTCTGGGCAATGATAACTACCAGGATGTTGATAGTGGGGGATTCAGTGATGATAATGCCAATAGTATCAAGGGGCAATTGTTAGATTCTCTTTTGTTGAGGATAGCCCTTGCCTGGCATGTGTGCAATTTGTGAATGCTTCTTGTCTAGTGTCAACTGAAACCTGGATATTTTTCAGGTAAGAAATGAACATGGGTGTTTCAGTATGTGAGGAGTCAAAGAAGGTCCTAGACATTATGCAGTAATCAGCAACATAACCACTTTTCTCCTTATGATTGAGGGAAGGTCATAGAGTCTGCACCTGTCAAAAACAAGCACCTAACTATTCTAATCCCATTTTCCAGCACTTAGCCCGTAGCCTAAGATATCTTGACATTGCAAGTGCACATCTGAATATTATCAGTGTTTCTATTTCACCACCATTTCAGGCAGTGAGTTCCAGATTCCAACCATCCTAATCAAAGGTCTTTAATGAAGGAGCAGAAGATGTTTGGGCTTAGGACTCTACCTTGAGAAAACTGTAGAAATGTCACAGAGCTGAGATGATTGACCTCTAACAACTACAACAATCTTGTTACACAAAGTATGACTATGGAGAGTTTTCCTCTTGATTCCCAGTGATTCCAGTGTTGGTATGGCATCTTGATGTCAAACACGGTCAAATGCCACCTTCATGTCAAGGGCAGACTTTCTCATCTTTCCCTTGGACTTGAGCTGTTTTAACCATATTTGAACCATGCCTAGTGGTACCAGGAGCTCACCGTCAGTAAGCAGGTTATTTATGAACCATTTGATGGCATTGTTGATGACTTCTTGATGATCAAAAGTAGACTGATTGGGTGTTAATTAGCGCAGTTGTATTTGTCCTGGTTTCTTGTGGACATGCCATAACTGGGCAATTTTCCACATCACCAGATAGATGTCAGTATTGTAGCTCTACTGGGTCTGGTTGGTGAGAGGTACAGTTAGTTCTGGAGGTCAAGTCTTTAGTATTATTGCTGAAATGTTCTCAGTTCTCGTAGCTATTTCAGTATCCAATACCTTCAGCCTTTTCCTGCTATCACAGAGAGTGAATTGAGTTGGCTGAAAACTGACATCTGGCAACCTGAGGAGGATGCTGAGATGGTTCATCCACCCATGGTGTGATGTATAACTCCATGTACGATGTATACATTAGAGCAACAGTCTTAAAGACCAGACTACCTAGCTTCCTAGTAGTCACTGAATCTACATTGCCCTATTTTCAAACTAAAAAATATATTTGGACTAAGCAGAAAAAAACAGTAATAATCTGATACATTTTCAGTTTGAGTTGCTTTAAATATGAATTTTAAAACATCATATAGGCATATAGGCAGCACATACCTGTCAGATTGTTTCTATATCAGCTGGATGTGAATTGGATTTTGGGGTTGTTTGGGTATATCCACTACCATGAGAAAAGTTGGCTGGTTGACAGGCTGTAAGAGGCAGAGTGTGAGGAAAAAAGGACTGAAATAGACAGTTTTTTGTTATTGAGAAGGAGATAAAATCAAATAGTGTATACATCTTGGGTTAAAAATCACAGAGCTGTAGGCAGCATCAAAGTATTCAGTAAGGAAACCGCAATGTCGGTTTAGAGGACAAAGGCCCATTAGATTCTATCCTTTCACAATGCCAATTCCATTATAGCTTTAACCTCCACCTGAATTTTTTTCATCCAACAAAAGCATCTGCAACAGTAAGAGCACTCAGGTCTGCAGTGCTCTAGTGCAGTTTTGCAACCACAGTCCTCTTGATTCATAGGTGAGATTGCTACAAATTGCTCCTAGCTAGGTTTATATGTGAAATAATCAGGGTGGGAGTGGTAACCCAATTTAAGTCTTGGGAATTCTGGTGCAGAACTTTATGTGATGCAAGCACATTTAGAACCAAGATGGAACATGTATTTCTGTAAGATTTTGCACAACCTTAAGATGGCCAAAGTTACTGCTGTAATACAGGAAACATGGCAGGCAATTTTGAAGACTCCTAAAGAGAGCAATGAGATAATTGGTTATCCATTTTGGAGTTTAAAACTGACCAGGACACCTGGAGAATTCCCCTGTCTCCTTTGAATTTTTTGCAGCCAGGTGAGCAGAAGACGGCTCCTGCACCAGTGCAACTCTTCCTCAATATTGTGTTTCAACAGAGTGTGTGAAATTTGGAAATCAGGATCAGTTAGATGATTTTTCTGGTGGTTGATATAATGAATCTATACCTGAAAAGCAAATATCCAGCTCTTGTCTATGCAATGATCAGTGAATTACTTTGAGCTTTACGAATCCCTGAGTTCTACTTTAATGGAAACAGTGGTGAAAAATCCATTTTACTTGCAGGGTTCCCACTTTAATTCCAGCAGATTTTCTTCAATAGTGAATCATGTGATCAATGTGCCTGTTTGCTAGACCGAAATATTTGAATTAATTCAAGAAGATGTTGCACATAATCTTGGCAAAAAGAAAGGCTACTTGTGAAATTATGCATGCAACATTGTTTGAAAGCACAATGGCTCCAGCCGATAAAGTAGAGAAATATTTTATATTAAAATATTTTTATTTTAATAGAGAGGTTCTGCAGAAGAGTCATATTGGACTTAATGTTAACTGTTTCTCTCTCCAAAGAAGCTGTCAGACTCACTAATTTTCTCTTGCATTTTCCTTGCTTGTTTCAGATTTCTCGCCTCTGCAGCTTTTGTCTTTATTAAAATAGAAAAATTTCTGCCATTAATGGGCAGTTACATTATGTACCCTTAAGTAGAACTTAGACCATAGGAACAAGTCACTTAGTTGAATGGGTCTATGCTCCACAATTACTCCATGCTCCTCCCACCCCTCTTCACCTCATCATATCGGCATAGCTTTTCATCCTTTGCCCATCTTCTGTTTATTGAGGTTCCACTTAAATGCATCTATATCATTCACATCAATACCATTCACATCAATACCATTCACATCTA
>NC_063334.1:31803973-31888300 GCF_021869965.1 Rhincodon typus
TATATCATTCACATCAATACCATTCACATCAATACCATTCACATCTATACAATTCACATCTATACCATTCACATCTATACCATTTACATCAATACTTCCTGGGGCAGCAAGCGGCCCACTCTAACCATTGCCTGGGTGAAGCACCCCAGGTCCTGAATCATGATTAGATTTATTTGTTAAGACATAATGTACTGTAAAGCTAAGAAAATTTGATATTTCTCAGCAGAAAACTTAACGGGGGTGTTGAAGTAATATCACTCATTCATAACCTCGATGAAGATTCACAAAAATACCATGCAACAACCTAGAGGTCTTTTTATTTAAAAAGGAGATAGTACTTTTTTTATTAGATTGTGATTGTGAGACTAAAGGACATGAACTCTAAATCGTCAAGCGTGAAGCATGATAAGAGATTCACAGCACCTTTCTTCCCCAGCAGACTAGTAGATGTGTGAAATAGATTTCTATCAAATGCAGTTAATGATGATTGTAGTGGTTCTATCTCTGTTGGGACTATTGGAATGCCATCTGCGGAGTACAGCTGGTCAGGGTTGAATTATTCAGCCTGATTATTTTTCGAATCTGGGGATAAAATTTCAAATAGTTGTCAGCTTTCAAAAGTTTTATCTGTAGTGCGATAAAACTTCTGTCCCTTGGGAGACTTAACGAGATGAGATGGCCCATGAAAGCATGAATAGCAAGTAACCTCTTTTTTTTTGCAAAGAGCTGAAAAGCTACATGTTCTAATATTTTGACTGAAGAATGCTTCTGGTGTTTCTTCAATGAAGAGAATGGAGGATACACATTTGAACCTAATCCAGATTTAGATTTTGACAACTAGCAGTGAACTAAAATTATCCAGTGCGAATTGTTTGGATAAAAGTATTGAACTGCAAATGCTGGAGATCTGAAATAAAAACAGAAACCGCTGGAGAAATGCAACATTTCTGACAGCATCTGTGGAGAGAATCAGTTCTGAAGATGAATCAAATCATACTTGAAACACTAACTCTGTCTCTCTCTCCACAGATGCTCCATACATCGACTGATCTTGTCTATCTAAATGATAGAGGTTTTGGGTTTGGATGGTGCTGTCATAGCAGCCTTGATGAGCTATTGCAGCGCATATTGTACATGGTACACACTGCTGCCACTGTGTGTCAGTGGAGGATGGAGTGAATGCTGAAAGTGGTGGATGGAGAGCTGATCAAATGAATTGTTATCTCCTGGTTGGTAAATAGCTTGTTGAGTGTTGTGGAAACCACAACTCTCAAAGCAAGTTTGCTTCACTCTCCTGATTTGTGCCTTATTCTTGTTGGATATGAATTTGTGGATTCAATAGGTGAGCTACTTATCTCAGAATTCTCAGTCTTTGACTTGCTCTTGTTATGTGTACTTATATGGCTAGTTCAGTTCAGTATCTGATCAATGGTAACTCCCATGATCTTGACAGTGGGGAATTCAGTGATGGTAGTGTCATTGAATATGAAGGGAAGAGATGATTAGATTCTCTCTTGTTGCCTTGATACCTGTGAGGCGCAGTTATTGCTTGTCACTTAGCTCAAGCCTAGTGATGCCCAGATCATGCTACATATCAGCACAGAGTTCTTCAGTATTTGATAGGATGTAAAGGACTAAACCATTGCATAACTGCTCACAAATATCCCTACTTCTATTCCTTGATGAAGGTATGACTTTTCTCCCTGATGCCTATTGATTTAAACCAGGACTCCTTGGTGCCACACATGGTCAAAATCTGCCTTGATGTCAATACTATTCACTCTTGCCCCTCCCCCTTGGGTTGTGGAAATGGCTCAGAACAATGTGTAACAATGAACAAACAGCCCCATGCTGAGACAACAAGGTGCAGGGCTGGATGAACACAGCAGGCCAAGCAGCATCATAGGAGCAGAAAGGCTGAGGTTTCGGGCCTAGACCCTTCATCAGAAAAGGGGGAGGGGAAAGGGGTTCTGAAATAAATAGGGAGAGAGTGGGAGGCGGATAGAAGATGGATAGAGGAGAGGATAGGTGGAGAGGAAACAAACAGGTCGAAGAGGCGGGGATGGAGCCAGTAAAGGTGAGTGTAGGTGGGGAGTTAGGGAGGGGATAGGTCAGTCCAGGGAGGACGGACAGGTCAAGGGGGCGGGATGAGGTTAGTCGGTAGGAGATGGGGGTGCGGTTTGAGCTGACCTTAAGTTGTCAGTAAGGGCATTGATAAAGCAGCTGAAAATGTTTTGGCCTCAGACTCTACTCTGAAGGACTTTTACAAAATGCCCTGGGGAGGAGATGATTGACCTTCAAGAAGTGCTGTCAATCTCCTTTAAGTTGAAAGTAATTTGATCCAGTGGAGATTTTTCTCCAGATTATATTTGACTTCAGTTTTAGTTGCACTTTTTCATGGCATGTTTCCAAGAATTGAAGTCCTCAATGAGAACAATAAAACAACATAAAAGATGAAAGGGGAAACAAAGGAAGCAGAAGCAACAATGAGAAACAAATTCCATTAGCAGCAAGAAAATATTAGCAACTGGCAGATGAACATGGATTTTAAACAGTCCTATAAAAACATCAGAACATAGTGAGCAGGATCAGGAAGTGGCTATTTGACCCCTTGAGCTTTCTCATTTAGTCTCAATGACTTCAACACCACATTTCCATGCTATCCCCAAATCCTTCAATCTCATGAGTATCTGGAGATCTAACAATCTTTGTCTTGATTCAAAGACTGAGCTTCTCTAAGCCCTCCGAAAATTCCAAATATTCATTATCCTTTGAATGAAGAAATTCCTCCATATCTCCATTTTAAATTGCTTGCTCGATATTCTGAGATTGTGTACCCTGGCTCTGGGTCCCATCTGGGAAGGGAAAACATCCTTTCTGCAGGTATTTTGTTGAGCCTTTTAAGAATGAGATCGCCTCTTATTCAAAGGCTCTGCTTCCTCAGTCGCTTCTTAAAGGACAATCCCACTGATCTATTATTTCAACTCTGTCTTCTTGCACTATCCTAATACCATTTTATTCACTGAGTACCCAAAGATCTACCAGCTTCTGCCTTAAATATACTAATTGACTGAGCACCCACAACTCTTTGGAATAGAGAATTTGAAAGATTCACAACCATTTGAGCGAAGTAATGTCTCCTCATTTCAGTCCTAAATAGTTGTACACTAATTCTGAGACAGTGATCCCTGGCTCTGTAGCCAGAGGAAACATCTGCCTGTCAAATCCCTTCATAATTGTACATGTTTCAATGAGAACACCTCTCTTTCTCCCAAATTCTAGGGAATACAGGCTGAGTCCATCTAATTTTTCAGTATAGGATAATTCTCTTCTCCCAGGAATCAGTCTGGTGAACCTTCACTTCATTTCATCTCAGACAAGAGTATTCTTCCTTACTGTGCACAGTATTCCAGGTGAGGTCCCACAAATGCCCTAAAAAAAGTTGCGTGTACATTCACTCCTACTTTCACCATTTAAAATAGTTTTCAACTTCTGAACAGGAATTGCTTTGACCAGTGGACCTGTGTTGGACAGAAACAGCCTTAAACCAATCCCTTATGTTGAGTGCCATTCTTTGTATGCTTTGGCCTTGACAGCTTATGATGCATTTAACTGCAGATTTGGTGTGAGGTGAAATCATGTTACACATCAACAACAGAGTCACAATATTAATGCATGTGGAGTAACTACTGAGGGAGAAGGTGGTACACAGATAAAAATGTCAAGGATATGGAGGAAGAGCCAAATTAGATTAATATATGAGGAAACAAGTGAAAGCAAGGCAGACCATGATAATTAAAAAAGGAACAACTTATAATTTATAGAAGAGATCACAGAGAAAGAATTATAAAGCTGGAAGAACTGATAACTAGAGAACATGTATGAAAATCAGAATAATTTTCACGTCAATGTATTTAAATGATTTAACCATTAAGCAGTTAACTTAGATGTTAAGGTATGGCTTAAGACTCTGATTGCTTTCTAAGTTGTGCTTTTTTCATTTAATAAGAAATATTAACAGTGAAAATTGAGATTAATTTGTAATCCCTAATGAATTCCAGTGAATAGAAACTTATTAGATAATTGATGCCATTTCTTTTATAATGCAGAGAAATGCAACAATTATATTCACCTGTTTATACTCTTAACCTTCATAATTGATTATGGACATGTTTGGTAATCTGTAAGGGGGAAAATGGTGACAGATAAAATGGATTATGAGAAATGCAAGTTACTGGATACTGGAAGAGAGAATCAATGTCATGTCGACATTATGAATTCTGTAGAACCTACATTAGGAGCACTGGGAACAAACTTTGATTTGAAACTTTACATCTAATATGGACCAGCAATATGCAAAGAACAGAACAATATAGAGCTCTCTTCTGGAACTTTCAAATAAAACAACCTTTTGGGATGGACTCAGGCTCCCCTCTTTTTTGACAAATGCGAATAGGGCCTTTTCCCACCTTCCCAAGCAGTAAGCATTCCCATAGAAATTTCATCTTGATGAGGTGTAGTTGAGTAAATTTTGGCTCTTCAGCTACCTCCTCAGGCAGACCCAAGGCGCAAGAAAGGTAGGCAGCTGCTGAGGTGGGTTGGTTGGAATGTCTACCTTGGCTCTTTGAGACATCATTCCTGTCCTCTGCATGGATCCCTTCACTCATCACATCCAGTCCATGCTCACTCCATGATCCCCATTACACCTAATGCCCCCTCCATACCATCACAGAAGCAGTTAGAACAGACAGCCAGATTATCAGCTTTTCCATATGCATACATTGGCAGAGCTCCAAAAATGGCTGATACATATCGCTCAGCATGGATTTGTTGATACACTTTGCAAGGAAATGCAAGCTTTGACTGAAGTCATTATTATATTGCAGTAATTTATTCTTTATTTATAGTTTTAAAAACCTCTCTGTATTTTCTTTTATATGATTAAGAAGTTTGAGGTGGATGAAAGCTTTTGAAATTGATACTATAAATAGCATTGGTTTTTTGTATGAAAATTTTTAAAAATCTGCTTAGTTTACCAAGAAGATTTTCAAAGCTTCTGCTTATATTTTAAGCACCAGGACCATTCAAAAAACTTGCCAGACTTTACAATGACTGATTGATTTTGCACAAAGTAAATATTGAAGAGGATGGAGGATACAAGGCGGATAGAAGGGTCTTGGGGATATTTCAAGGGTATAGAAAAGGCAAGGGGGTATGAAGGGACATTGATAGTAATGTCTAAACTTACCTGTTCAAAGATTTACAGCTCTTCGGCATTCTTATTTCAAAGTTGATAATCTCACTCAACTGGTGGTGTTACTACAGAACGTCAGCAACTCCCTTGCGTTTATGGAAATATTAAAAGCAGGGAGATTTGAATTTCCACCAAAGCTTTGAATTTTCAAGCCACCATTACTTTTAGTGAGCATCTGGTTGTGACCTGCCATGTTTCTTGAACAATTGAAAATCGTAGGTAATGTGAGTCATCAGGGAACATCGAATTCGAGGTTCATAACACCTCAACTTTGGCTCTCGTGACTCAGTGTTGTTTCCAGTTTTGAGACAAAATTTCACGGTGTAATTCTAAGCTGAACACCATACACCAAATGTGATTCATCATTCTCAGATGGCCATGTCAGTGTCCTGTCCTTAGATATTGAATCCATGGACTGGAGGTTCTGCTCAATTGTGGTGTTTTTGTTTTGTCAATGCAGTTCATGTGACCTTGACTCAAACCAGTGCAAAAGATCAAATAATTTCAGGCATAAATTACATGCAGAGCAAATCGAGTTTCTGCAATTTTTAGCATTAGTTTAAAAAAGACATTTTCCCACCTACAGACCTGTCTATATCCCAGATTACATTAATCACTTTCCCAAATTTCTGCCTATTATACCTGTTTAAGAGCCTTCAAACACCCTCTTAAAATGAAATACTTTTCAAATGCACAGACACTATCATAAAAGCTTTTGAATGTGCAGCTTTCTAAATTTACTTAGAAACAGCAGGTAGGAGTTATTACATTAGAGAGTTAGACATGGATTGTTTTCAAGCAGAACATGGCATGCTTGACCCACAGTTACCGGTGCCTGGTCCACTTCAGTGCAGCTCTACATTACTCATTAGCATGTGCGTAACAATTCATCTGTTTCATGTTGCAAAACCTCAGCATTGCAAGGGTGAAGAACAGGTTCATGTTCAAAAAAACCACTGCCACCCACTTGGTGTGGGCCATCAATGATCTGAGTAATTTTCTGGGTATAGATTGTTGGACTGCTCTGAAAACTTCCAAGTCTCTTTGAGCACTGGTATGCGTAGTTATGAGGACAGCAAAGTGATCTTCCATGACTTCAGACTGAAGTCCCACTACAGCACGCAGACATTGTTAAGTTTCCACATGTGTTACAATGCAAGTTGAGACATTGACCAACAGATATGCATCAGGCAAGTTCAAAAGTATTTTCATGGAAGTAGTCACCACTTCCATATTGGAAAAAATGGATTCCAAAATCTGAGCAATAAACTGTACAAGATTGTTGTCAGAGTTTCCCTTGTTCAATAAAAGTAGTTACAGGTTCTCTGGCAGCCTGGACAGTGCACTAAACATTCTGAACATTTCAACCTATTAGTGTTTCCTGTACAGCGTCCCATCCCGGAACACATCTGAGACTTGTATAGGAGTACCTGAGTACAGCTTCAGCATCTGGTGTTCTGACATGTATGTTATTGTTTCACACTACAGGAGCTGATTTGTCAGAATGTGCAGAAACCACATCTAAATTGCCCTAACAATTATCAGCAGTGTCAGTGGTTTTGAGGTTCAGAGCAACTGGTGATATTTCTTTTTCATCACTCTGTTTTTACTCGACATATACTCTTGCAACGCTGCATGGAACTAATTGGCGATCTGAATGGAAAAAGTCTCAAGGGCAGGGCCTTGGGAAAGCAAAGTGGGTGGAGGAGGGGACCAAGACATTCAACCCTAAAGTTTGGGAGCTAACCTGGAAGTGGAATATGTGAAATAAGACAGACTGAAGCATTCCATCATCCTCAATGGTTTCAACACTGCTACTGGTCATAGCCCACTCATGGTTATTCCAGTGCCAGCCCCTCATTAAGCATATAGCCGTGCCTGTCCACAGTGGTCAGGTACTGCTGCCTCCAGTTCCCTACACCTCCATAAAAGAGGAATTATGTCTGGGAGAATGATACAATGTGTTTGGGTGGCCTTGCTCTCATGGTTGAAAAACTGGAATATGTGCAAGGTTAGTGTGAGGAGTATAGTAGTTCTTAACGTGTGAAGTAATGTGAAGTTATGAATGTGAAACATGAGTTGTGACTGATAGAGATAGCTGGTAATATTTGAGGAGTGGCAGTGTCTGAGGTTAATGGTACCATTGTTAGAGAATAACTTGAAGGTGCATCCAAAAACCTTCACTACTCCTTTGAGGTAATTGAACCTCTTTCGGCAACACATCCAAGTCCTTGAGAAATTGAGCAGCTTATGCCAAACCTAGCTGGAGTGTAAAGAATGAGAGGAAATGTAATTGAGATATATAAGATGCCACAGAGATTGACAAAGTAGACGTAGAAAGGATCTTCCTGATGTCTTTTTCCCAGGGCAGGGGAGTCCAAAACTAACGGGCATAGATTTAAGATGAGAGGGGAAAGATATAAAAGGGACCTCAAGGGCAACATTTTCACTTAGAGGATGGTGCGTGTATGTAATGAGCTGCCAGAAGAGGTGGTGGAGGCCGGTACAGTTACAACATTTAAAAGGGATCTGGATGGTATGCGAATAGGAAGGGTTTAGAGGGATATGGGCCAAATGCTGGCAAATGGGACTGGATTAATTTAGGATATCTAGTTGGCATGGATGAGTTGGACTGAAGGGTCTGTTTCCATGCTGCACGTGTCTATGGCTCTATGTGGGGGCTAGAAATAGGGGTTTTAGGATAAGGGTTAGCAGATTTGAAAGAGTTGAGGAGAAATTACTTCTCAAAAGGTCATGAATCTGTGGAATTCATTACTCCAGAGTGCAGTAATGTTCGGACATTGAGTAAACATAAGGATGAGATAGACAGATTGTTAATTAATAACTGGTTGAACAGTTATGGAGAGAGGGCAGGAAAGTGGAGTTGGGGTCAAGATGAGATCGGCCATGAACGTTATCAAATGGCAAACAGGCTCAAGGGGCTGAATGGCCTCCTCCTGCTCCAACTGCTTATGTTCTTTGGGTTGCACTGGTGGCATTAATTGCGATGTCTATCTTTTCTTGTTGCCTTCTCAGAGTTTGCGTGAAAGATAAACTGAGACTCTTGTGGACTGAAGATTTCTCTCCAACTGTTGACTTCCTCCACTAAGATTTCCAGTGCTCCAATGGCGAACAACTGCAACATTTTTCCATTTCTGTGTCTATCCCAGGATAGATTCATTTGTAGAATGACTCCCAGTGTCTGCTTCAGACAAAATGCTGCTCCCCTTTAGGAGGTGAAAATTAACTTTAACAAGAACTGGCTAGTGTAAACTCAGGCTAACCTCTCAAGATTTGTTTTCCCCAGCTTAAGGATGCTATCAATCAACAGTACCCTTAACATTAGCTGCCTGCTGCAATCATATAAATTAGCAAATGATTTAGCAGTTACCTGCATCAAAAGAAACAGTTGTGGTTTAATCTCACTTCAGAGCTCCTAATGCCCATTTTTCAGCATGCATAAATTTTGTCCTGCACTTACTCATGTCCAGATCTCATACCCACTTCTTTTATTTCATATTCTCTGTCAAAAATTGTGATTGTGCTGTTCTAGTTTTCATTTGCTGTCATTGGTTAAGGCACAGTTACTTTGTGATTTATAAATCCCATAATGTACGCCACCTGCCAACTGGACTTTCTGTGTGATTAACGAAAGCCAAATCTAATCCCAATAATTTACTGTAACAATGCTGTAATCCAACAACCTGGAAGATTTCTCATTTGATGACATATATGCTGGAAGTTGTAAACTACTGCATTTGGGTCTGGAAGGGTTTGAAAGTGTAAGTATGTGTATGAGAACAAGAAGCACGATCCACTGCAATGTTGTTATGAAAACTTCGTGGAAGGTAAAATAGGATCATAGAGCAGGTAGACATCTGGTTAAGTTTTGTAGCAATGTAGAGTCTATTCTTACAAATTCCGTTTTTCACTTAGAATTTTTGAATCATACAGAATAAAAGAGGCCCTATGTCCATTGAGTCTGCACCAATGTAATTACTCTAAATCTACACTAGCCCTACTTTGCAGCATGAGGGCCATAGCGTTGAATGTTACAACCTTTCAGGTGTTTATCCAAGTTCTTTTAAAAGGTTTTGAGATTTTCTGCCTCAACTATCCTCCCAGGAAATGTATTCCAGATGCCCACCACCTTCCATGTGAAGAAAGGTTCTCCTCAAATCCCCTATAAACCTCTTGCCTTTTATCTGAACATTATGCCCCCTTATTGGCCCTTTGATAAGTAGAACAGCTACTTTTTATCCATTCTGTCCATGGCCCTCTCTCGGGTACCCCTTGACCTTCTCTGCTCTGAAGAAAACAACCGAGCTTATCCAGCCTCTCTTCATCACTGTAATGCTCTGTCTTGGGCAATATCGTGGTGAATCTCTTCTGCACCCACTCCAGTGAAAATCACATTCTTTCTATAGTGCAGTGACCAGAACTGCACACTGTATTGCATGTCTGACCTAACCAAAGTTTTGCATTGCTCCAAAATAACCTCCATGCTCTTATAATCTATACCAAAACTGACGATGGCAAGTGCCTCATATGCCATCTTACTTACCTTATTAACCTGTCCTGCCACTTTCAGGGATCTGTGGACAAGCACCCCAAGATCCCTCTGTTCCTTTGAGCTTTGTATACTACCATTCATTGAGTACTCCAGTGTCTTGGTACTTCTTCTAAAGTATATCATTTTACATGACTTAACGTTAAATTTCATGTACCATTGATCTCCCCATCTGATCAATCCATCCATATCCTCCTATAACCTAAGACATTCTTCCTCCCTGTCAACCATGCAGCCAACCTTTGTGTTGTCTGCAAACTTACTTTACATACCCTCCCCCACATTCTCATCTTAATGTTTACCCCCATATAATACTTATCAATATACAATGCTGACATATAAGGCAAATGCTCTTTGTCAACAGAAATTCACTTCCCCTTCCGAATGGAAATTATATATCTTTTGTTTCTCTTTAGAAGGTCCAGATTCATCACGTGTCATTATTGCTTCACCTTGTAGTTCATGATGTCACTCTGCCACTGATCATGCTGCAGGTCAACTGCTGGATCTGTGCCTCTGGAACATCCAGAATGTTGTTGGCTGCTTTCAAGTGTGGATGCATGGGAGATCACTTCTGTGGTCATTATTTGTTTCCAAGGCCCCTTGTCAGTTTGCATTGCGCAGATATTAAGTATGATGCAGATAACATCCCGTGTAATTTTTCCTTTGTCTTTCATGGACCTATTAGAAAAGCAGCTGAGAAAAAAAGCCTGCAGTTCTACAGAAAACAGGCAGAGAAACAGGACTCACTGACTTCTCCTCCTTGGACATGATGGGCTGAATAGACTCCTATGTTTCTAGCACTGCAATTTACTGGCTTCACACATCAGTTCCTAACATATTTCTTATTCATTTGTTTTCATTGCCACCACAAAACTGAGTTTATGCTACAATAGTAGTCCATCTGGGCAAATCTGAAACATACTGCAACAGGTTGGTAAAGCCTATTAAGAGCATGTATTTTTCTCAAGCCACACTGTTTCTGGAACTAGAAATCATGCAGTGGAATGATGATTGACATGTGCAGAGTGAGGGAATGTGGGTGGGCCATAAGATAATTGTGAGGGAACACGGCCACCACTGAGATTGATTGTCAGAGACTCTGTAATCAGTCAGTTGATCATGATCTAAGTGTGATATTATTGGCGCAGGAGATCTTCAGAGTCCATTTAATTCTTAATGTACAGGCATGTGCCATTTACCCCAAAACTACTATTCTTTCAAGTCCTAAGAGAACATATTCAGAGAGATTAGTGAAATCTCCAAATCATCTGAATTTGTAAAGTCATGTGTAAAATACGCAATCCGTATTGGTTGAAGGTAGGAAATAACAAGGGGAAGAAACCCTGGTGGGATGCACATAGCACACATCCTTACTCTGTCTGACTCACTTTCAAATAGTATTCAGTATATGTGTGCCATTTGATTATTTTTAATTTTAAATTTTAACATTGCTGTGTTGCAGACCTCTGCACATTAATAGCAGTATTGAGAATTCAGGCAGACAGTCCAAGATGTTCTAGTTGCCTCTTTCACCATTTTCTGTCCTTTTAAATGATAAATCTTGATAAATCTTCCTTGGAACGCTTTCCACCCTCTAAAGCTGTTTTGCTTCACAACCACATGTCTTTTCGATTCTCTTTATGGTCCAGGTTCAGGCAAAGGAGTAGTTTTAACTGGATTGCTCCTACAGAGAATCAGAGAGACATGATGGGCCCAATGGCCTCCCGTGTGATGCACTTCTGAAAAGCACTGCCTGAAAGACTGTGGATGCACATTCAATAATAGCTTTCATAAGGAAACTGGATCAGTAGTTTCAGGTTGTGAATTATTCCTTTTGTTTTGTATATATTTGGGTGATGTTGGATCCAACATTTGGCAAACCTTGTAGCAATCATGGGACAGACATGTGAGAGTGTAGAATCCCTAAACATTATTTGCTTTGGGCAACTGATACAGGTTAGCATTCAGGATACAAGTGGAGGAGAAATTCTGGCTTGACAAAGCTTGAAAAGCTGAAGTTGTGCCTCTAATCTGGCTCAGTTGCAATGAGGTAAGGGTGTAGGAAGGGGGAGGAGTGAATTGCTTAGGAGTTGATGGGATATATCTTGATCACATTTGCTGTTTGATTTGATCCATGGGGTCCTTGACCATTGTTCTTTTGTTACACATATTTGCCTCGTGTCATGTCAATCTGCATCATCTGAACCTTTTTATTGTCAATAAGCTATGCATGTTTATTTGCGTAAGTTTATTTTTAACTAACTAGCTATTCTTTGTTGCCTAAAGAAACCTGGCTGACTTAGTTTTTTCTAATACTCAAGCAGATACAACTTGACACCTATATAATTGGCCATATTATCCACCTTGTTAAATTTTAAAAAATGTGATTAGTAGAGGGATAATACTAGAAAGGAATTGGTGCAACCCTTTAATTTTGGTTGTAAAATAAGTAGAAAGTGTGGTATGGAATATGGAGAAGGGGCATTGGAAGGCGATTCTTTGAAAGAGTCTTTTGAAAAGTGGGTACAGGTTTGATGGATGGAATGCTTGCGTTTGGGGCTGTAATATTCTATGATGCTGTAACATCTCATCAGGATCTCTGTTCCAATTAAAATCATGCCATTTTTAAACAGATGTACTTTGAGTCAATGGAATAGAAAAAGACCTTTTGCCCAACTCACCTCTGTTGGCATTTATACTCAAGCAAGGTTTTGTCACTCCACGTCATATTACTCTATCAGCACATCCTTCTACCCTTTCTCTCTGAAGTGTTTATCTATGCTCATATTAAATGTATGTATGTTGTCCACCTCACCTACTCCTTCTGGTCTTAAATTTTATAATCCTACCACCTTTGTAGTTGACAAGATTCTCCTCGAATTCCATAGTGCATTTATTAGTATCGTCAATGTATAAGCACTAATTACTGTAAACAAGTGGAAACAAAGGACGTTTGTAGAAATGTGCTTGGGGTGGGTGGTAGGAAATATTGACAGAGATTTAAAGTTTAAAGTTTGCACTTTAAAGTTTTTGTGAAGAATTGTAACTCAAGTTGTGGATGAGGTTGTAGACTTGCTCACCGAGCCGGTGGGTAGGATTGCAGACAATTCATCACCCTGCTAGGTAACATCATCAGTGCTCCTCCAGTGAAGCATTGGTGTTCTGTCCCACTTGTTATTTTATATGCCTCGGTTGGCTGGGATGGTTGCCATCACTTCTGGTTCTGTTTTTCAGTAGTTTGTATATCGGGTCCAGTTCAATGTGTTTGTTGCTGGAGTTCCGGTAGGATGCCAGGCTTCCAGGAATTCCGTGGCATGTCTCTGTTTGGCTCGTGCTATTATGGATGTGTTGTTCCAGTTGAATTCATGTCCTTCTTTGTCCGTGTGTATTGAGACCAGTGAGAATTGGTCATGTCTCTTGGTGGCTAGTTGGTGTTCGTGTATCTGTATTGTCAGTTTTCTTCCAGTTTGGCCTTTGTAACGTTTTTCACAGTGCTTGCATGGTATTTTATACATTGTTAGTTTTATTTGTTGTGGGTATGGGATCCTTTATATTCATCAGTAGCTGTGACAGAGTGGTTGTTAGCTTGTGGGCTACTCTGATACCTCAGGGTCCAAGTAGTCTTGTGGTCATCTCTGATATGTCTCTGATGTATGGTAGGGTGACTAGTATCTCTGGGCATGTTGCGTCTTCTTGTTGTGGTCTGTTGCGGAGGTAACGGCGTATTGTGCTTTTTGGGTATCCATTCCTTTTAAAAATTCTGTATAAGTGCTCCTGTTCTGCTTTGTGCAATTCTGGGTTGCTGCAGTTTGTTGTGGCCCACTTGAATAATATTCTGATGCATCTCTGTTTATGGGTGTTGGGGTGTTTGCTGGAGTAATTAAGTATTTGGTCCATATGTGTGGTCTTTCCGTATGCACTAGCCTGGAGTTCCCCATTGTTCTTATGTTCTACCATTATGTCTGGGAAGGGTTCTCGGTTATTGCTCTTTTCTTCTTTTGTGAATTTTATTCCGGAGAGAATGATATTTATGTGTCAGTGGGTTTCTTCTAGTCTTGTGCATTTGATAATCACGAAGGCGTCATCTACATAGCAGACCCAGAGTTTGGGTTGTATAGTGGGGAGTGCTGTTCGTTGTAGCCTTTACATTATCGCTTCTGCAATCAGTCCTGGTATTGGGGATCCCATTGGTGTTCCATTGATTTGTTTAAATGTATGGTGGTTGAATTGAAGTAGGTTGTTAGGCACAGATCCAGCAGTTTCAGGGTGCTGTCCTTTTTGATGCGGTTGGTGTCATGTGGTGCCTGCCTTCCTGATTCGTCCAGCAGTATTGCAATTGTCTCTGTGGCTAAGTTGATGTTTATGGATGTAAATAGTAGTATTACATCAAAGGATATCATTATCTCGTCCTCTTTTATTCTGGTGTCCTTAATGATGTTGAGGAATTCTTGGGAGGAGTGGATGGAGTGGGTAATGTTGTCAACTAAGTATTTCAGTTTCTGTTGTAGTTCTTTGGCGAGCGTATGTATAAGCTTGCCTGGTAGTAAGACAAAGGGTCTGAAGGTGACCCCTGGCTTGTATACCTTGGGGAATCCGTAGGAGCAGGGTGTGTTGGATCCCTCTGGCTTCCTTTTTTGGTAGTCTGTCTTGCTGATATCTCCTGAGTTGTGTAATTTCTTCAGGGTTGTTTTGATCCCGTTCTCTAACTGTGGTGTCGGGTCTATTGCCATCTGTTGGTGTTGGTATCTGCTAGTAGTGTGTTAGCTTTCTCAATGTATTGGTTCTGTTGAGGATTACGGTCATGCCTCCTTTGTCCTCCAGTAAGATTACGACGTTTCTGTCTTTCTTGAGTCTTTCCAGGGACTTTCTTCTCTTCTGTGTTGAATGTGTTCCACTTACCTTTTCTGCTCAGTGTTGAGACTGTTGTCTGTCTGATGGTCTGTTGTATTTCCTCCATGAGTCTGTTGTTCTTTAGTGTTGATTCCAGTGCAGCAAGGAAGTCAGTTTTCTTGGCGTCTCTGTAGTTATATTTCAATCTGTGTACTAGGATGTGTCTGTAAGTGGTCGGGCTGAGATGTTCTTGATCCATGTTTCTGTGTTGTCTGTGTAATTGTTTTGGGTGAGTTTGGGCAGTTGGTCTTGTAGGGTTATTCTTTTCTTTGTTCTGGTCTTGTGTTGTTGTATGGTGATGGCTTGTTCCAGTAAGGTTGTCCAATCTCGGTCAGTTGTGTGCGAGTATAAAGTTTTCGGGTGCGCAAGGTAAGTAGAACACATTCAACACAGAAGAGAAGAAAGCCCTGGAAAGACTCAAGAAAGACAGAAACATTCAACTTCAATTGAAATAGATACCGGGCATTCAACTTTGATCAAAATCCATTCACACACTCTTAACAATTAGTAAATCAATTGACTTCAGAAGGAAACACCAGAAACACAGTGGACAGCACAGATTTGAAGGGAGATGATGGGGCACACAGTCTGTAAAACATTCAGGCCTGATCTCTCCTGAGGAGGAGCCTTGTTTTTCAACAACAAGCTTCTGCACAAACAGCTTCCCCACAGGTTTCCAGCCTCAAGAAGCAGCTTTGGAACCAAGAACCATAGAAGCCGAACAGAGAAGCTGAATGGGGAAGCCAAACCAGGGCATCATCAGAACAAAGGACATTTGAGAGAGTTGCCAGCCAAACGCTATCTGAACAGGAGCTTCCAGGCACAGGCCTGTTCTAAACCAGGAGAACCGACAGGAAGAACCCCACTAACTGGGAGCACTTTAAAACCATGTTTTCCTCAATGGTGAGCTGAAAACTGCCAAGACACCAATGTTTGCAACTAGCTAGCAGGGTAGGGAAGGTGGGTGATGACAGTGCATTGGGACCCCAAGGTTAGAAAACCTGATTAAAGGTTTTAAAATTAAAACTGTTGTCTTTAGGTTCTAATAGTGTTTAATCTAGCTAATGATTATGTAATAGCATTACTGTCCTCTGTATGTCTGATTGTGTCAATTTCCCTGTTTTGTTGCATTTACCCATATTTCTTGCATTATACTTACCTTTTCATATTATAAATAAACGCTGAGTTTCTTTTGTCCTAAAGTCTACTGCCTTCTTCATTTCACATTCACTAAATAAGCCCAGTGTTTAGAACCAGGGATCTGGGGGTGATTCGAAACACCTGAAATCAGCAAATTAGTGAGTGCAAACCAGAACCCTCCGCAATCCATAGGAAAGCAACAACAAACAGCCACAATGTATTCCAGAATTCTCTGCCACAAAATCTCAGCACCTAAAATCTTTTACCTTGCATGCAGGACATCAACTGCAAAGTTAACCATCACTGAATTAAAATTGTTTCTGCTCAACAGATTCTGTGATTTTGCTGTTGTCTAGTTCAACCTTGTCAAAAATATCTCTTGGAAACATCATCAGTGTGGCTAGCCTAGTTATTGACAAAGTCTGCTGAGAATTACTGCCCAAGAGTTTTAGATACTTGATAGTACAGAACTAGGATATTGTTGCAATGAGAGACTTATTGCTGAATTCTTTTTATCTCGCACTAATCAGCTTGCACTGATGGGATCTGGAGATGTGCAAAGTTCTCCATTGCTTTCTCCATGGCAATACCTTGACTTATCAGATTCATCTTACTAACCAATCAGCATCCTGTTCTCCTGCGCTAAAAATTGTTGTCATTGTTTGACATTTGGCATTCTTGCACTTGTCCTGAGGAGTACAAAATGAAAAGCTTTGGCAATATATCTCCCTTTTCAGCAATGTTTATTGGCTTATCACTGATCAAAAAAAAATCATGAGTCAGAGCAATTGAGCAGTATTTTAGAATGCACATTTTTTTAAAAAAAGCATGTTATGTGATAATTTTTTGCGCTCTGTTTAACAGTGGTAATGGAACAGTTAAATTAATATAAGTGGAAATGATTTAACAGAAAAAACACTAAACCTCTTCAATAAGTGTCAAGTCACTACTGTGAGTAGGCCCATTTTAAATCACTGAACATGAATTAAAAAACAAACTAAACAGAAATATTAAAAAGAAGCATTAGCGTCCACTAGTCGGGTTTGTAGTACATTAAAACGTAGTTAACAGAAGATATTTTGTTGCAATTTCAGATCATCTGATGTAATGGCTCTCAAATATTTTTGATTGAAGGATGATTTGCTCTGTAGGGGTTCTATGATTCAATGATTTGTTCAAATGGATACTAACCTCAGTTTGTCCATCTAAATTTTAAAGAATAGAGTACTCATGCAATGGAAGTGGGAAGATTGTGCCTACTTAAATATTGAAAACAAATTTTCAATTTTTGAACATTCTGGAATCACTTGTTGCTCACACCAACCATGATCAATATGGGTCTGTGTGGGGATTGCATCATTCATCCATGTACAGTCCCATCCACGGTGAGTCAAGCAGCCCAGCATGCAGTGGGTGGACAGGATTTTCTCAGCCTTGCTTCCATAGCGAAGGTGGCTGATGATTATCCTGTTCAGAAACCATTTGAGCCACTTAATTGGATGCTCTGAGGGCCTTTCCTCATCACCATTTGCAATTTCCCAGCATGGGTATGCCCTCAATCAAATGGGGAGTCTGCTTAACAAACCCTAATGCCCCCTTTATAGGCTGTTGGGGAGCCTGCTATTCAGAAAATCTGTGACCCACAGAGGGCTATGGATTTTGACATTTACACCCACTACAATACATTCCTATGCCTTACCCACCCTACATTTAGCAAACTCTAACCTCCAGTCCCTCCTTACCATAGCCTGACTGATTAGTCTCAGCTACCCTGGAATTCACTTGCAACGTTATGGGCACCCTCTTCTTCCAGGTGCAGTTCCAGTAGAGGCCACCATTCCCACTGTGTTTCTGTTGAGACCGCAGAGCTGCCTGCCTTCTGATTAGCTGGCCACACTTGAGGGTGGATGGCCATCAATTAAAGGGATTGCATGCTCGATGCCAACTTTTAAAGGTAAAAGGTGGCTGCAAGGTTTTGCCAATGGCTGTGGAACATCAACTCAGTTTTCTAGTCCATTATTGTGATCTCTGCTGTGAGCATGATATTTAATCCTGCACAAGAATTAGGATCCTTGACTCCCATGCTGGTCAGAAATCTTTTCAATTCAACCTTGAACATATTTATTGACCCTGTTCCATTGTTCCCTGAGGAAGAGAATTCCAGACTAATGACCCTCACTAAGAGAAAAAAAAACATCCTTATCTTAACTTGGAATATTGTGTTCCGTTCTGGTCACCTCATTACAGGAAAGATGTGGAAGCTTTGGAGAGATTACAGAGGAGATTTACCAGAATGCTGCCTGGACTGGAGGGCAGGTCTAATGAGGAAAGGTTGAGGGAGCTAAGGCTTTTTTCATTGGAGCGAAGAAGAATGAGAGGTGACTTGATAGAGGTTTACAAGAAGATGAGAGGCATAGATAGGGTGGATAGTCAGAGATTTTTTCCCAGGGCGGAAATGACTGTTATGAGGGGGCATAATTCTAAGATGGTTGGAGGAAGGTATAGGGGAGATGTCAGAGGTAGGTTCTTTACACAGAGAATGGTGGGCGTGTAGAATGCACAGCTGGCAGTCGTAGTGGAGTCAGTTACTTCAGAGACTTTTAAGCGACTCTTGGATAGGCACATGGACGATGGTAAAATGTAGGGTATGCAGGGTAGATTGATCTTAGTTGGATAATAGGTCGGCACAACATCGTGGGCTGAAGGGCCTGTACTGTGCTGTACCATTCTATCTTCTATGTTCTATGTTGTATGTCGTATGTTCTACGTTGAGGGTCAATTACGAAACCTCTGTTTTTAAATTGTGCTGTGGTTCTAGATTCCCTCACAAGGGGAAATATTTCAGAATCCACCCAGTTAAGTCCTCTCAGGATATTGTATGTTTCAAACAGTTCACCTCTCATTCTTCTAAAGCCTGATGAGTGTAGGCCCAATTTGGTCACCCTTTCCTCATAAGGCAAACCAAGCGAACCTTCTCTAAAGGTTTCACTAATGCTGCCTACTGCTGTTGAAAGACTTATATGCTTTTAATCTTGACTCCTCTTGAAATAATCACCATTATTCCATTTGCCTGTCTAATCATTTGTTATACTTGCTTACCAACTTCTTATGTTTTATATGCTGCAGAGATCTGTAGTCTATCTCCATTCAAATAACACACTGCTTTTCTATTCTTCATGCCTGAAGGGACAAATTCACATCATTCCAATTGATACTTGACCTGCAAATTATTTCCCCCAGGCACTTAACTAAATTCCTCTGTGGAATCTCTCTGTCCTCTTGAACACTTACTCTCCTTCGTATCTTTGTGCCATCAATAAATTTAGTAACCAAGCCTTCAGCCCCTTTCATCCATATCATCTATATAGACTTTAAGTAGTCAAGGCCCCCATACTTAGAATCTCTACTAGCAAAAGCTTGCCAACCTAAAACTGGCTGTCTTATCCCTACTGTTGACTTCTTGTTAGCTCACCAATCCTCTGACTATGCTGCTAACGTACTTCCTGGGCCATGAGCTCTTATTTTGATATGAAGATACATAATATAGGCTTTAAAGATGATAAGGCATCAACACTGGCTATGATACATCCAGGGAAACTGTGAGAAGAAACAGAGAAAATTGTGGAAGTAGTGGCCATAAATTTTCAATCCTCCTTGAATATAATCCTCTATGGCTATGTTAGAGATCCAGAGGATTACACTCTGGTTCAAAATAATGTGTAACAATAAGTCTAACAACTCCAGGTCAGTTAGTTTAATGTTGGTATTGAAGGAGCTTTAAGAAATGATAATTTGGGGAAAACATTTTAACAGTCACTTGGAAAATGTGGATTAAATAATGAAAGCTGGGTCAGATTTGTTCAAGGCAAATTATGACTAACAAAATTGCTTGAAGTTTTTGATGAGGTACCAAAGGATATTGATGTGGTGTATGGGGACTTCCAAAAGAAATTTGACAAAGTTCTATGCAACAGAATTGTGAACAAAGTTAGAGTCCATGGAATAAAAGTGACAGTAGCAATCATGGATATGAAATTGGATGAGTGACAGGAAACAGAGCATAGTGTTGAAAGGTTATTTATCAGACTGCAGGGAGGTGTAAAGTTCTCCTAGTGGTGTTAGGATCACTGCTGTTCTTGATGTACTTTGGTGTGCAGGGCACAATTTCAGAATTAGTAGATGACACAAAACTTGGAAGTATTGTGAGCCATGAGGAGGATAATGTACAAATTTAAGAGGATGTTGTCCATGCTTTGGATGCTTCAATTAGTTTAGGTACTAAAACTACTTTACCCAAGCGCTCTTGTTGGTGAGGCAGACACAGGAACACAGAATTTGGTTTGCGGTTGAACTCAGTTTTATTAACAAAATATTCCTGATTAAAAACACCATGTGAGCATTTCCCAAATTCCGATAATATTTACTCTCTACCTAGTTCTATATTCACCTGAGAAAAGATATTATCTAGAATGATCCATGTGTTTGAACTGGGTCATTGAAATCTTGTTCCTCTCTGTTGTAGACTGGCTCTTTTCCATGAAGGTGGGTCTCGCAGGTCAGGGTGAATCTTCTCCTGGGACTTCTTGTGTTGCTGCATGGTCTTCTTCCACATGTCTTGCTATGAATCTTTGCTGCAAGTCTTCACTGAGTCTTCACAGAGTCTTTACTACATCGTCATGGAATCTTAACTGCCTCTTCACTAAGGCAATGTGCAGGTGTGTATTCTTATTCCCCTTCGCACCAGATTTTCCAGAATGTTCCATGGTCTCTGGCCAATGGGTCGAGAGCTGGGTTCAAATCATCAAATGAGGTCACACCAACACCTTCAAGTTTGCCAATGTCAAGAAGGTTGATACCATAGTAAGTAATATAAACCAGAGCACAAAATTACTATGCTGGTGAACAAAACTGTGGAGGATGGATCAGAAAAAAAATTTTCTGAAGAAGGGTCTAGGCCCAAAACGTCAGCCTTCCTGCTCCTCTGATGCTGCTTGGCCTGCTGTGTTCATCCAGCTCTACACCTTGTTATCTGAGAAAAATCACAATCTTAGTTTTGAAACTTTGATCTCCACAGTTTTTTAAGGAAAGAGTTCTGCAACCCTTTGAGAAGAAGTGGTTTACCTATTATTTTTCCCCCTTTATAATTGTTTCATATTTATATAGACTATGGATTGAAATTCTACAGATGGAAAATGTAAGTCAGACTGCTTTTCTTGAACATATCTCTGGTGTGAGAATGTTGAGACTTTCACAGGGGTGAGCTGTTAGTTTACATGGAGATAGGTTCTCCATTCAATTAGTTGTCACGGCAACTGTTTTGCAGTTGAAGGACCAACTAGAGGCCTTCAAACTTCAGAGGAGTCCTGGCTGCAGTACAAGGTAAAAAAAAAACAACAGGGAGGGCAAAGTTTCAGCAATAAGTGCCCTTTCAGATACTTTTTATAAACTTTAAACTAAAAAAAATACAAAATGTGGTCAATCAATGACTGTGTGGTGTAGGGGTAAGGGCCTCTCTACTTTATCTGTAACCCCCATCGAGGGAGGGTCTGTTGGCCTGCCGAGAACATAGCCACCCTCAGTGCTCCCAAATGTATGATTATCACTACTGTCTTTGCCCGAGTATATCAAAATAATCCAAACCCTGACTGCAGGTTTTATGCTCGAGACCATCATCTATTAAGACCTGAACTGGAAACTAGCCAGATTTATTTCAGGTAGGACCCTTACAGAAGACAGCCTGGCAGAACAAGTGGTCTTTTCATCATTAAGGTATGATGGATTCAAACCAAGTCCCAAAAGATAGTTTGCTAATCACTGTTCAATCCTTTTTCCCAGCTCTATTTATTTAAACATTAGTATATTTGAAGCTTGGAGGATAGTAACAATAACACTTCTCACATCTGTCATTGCCCTCATTCATGGATTCATCATTACCTATGTCTTGTGCAAACAGCCAGGCTGTAATTTTTTTTTTATGATTAGTTATTTTTTTGTTACAGCCATTATTTCTTCTTGATTAAGAGATGTTCCAGACAGACAACATTTCTGTCTGTTTTCCTGGATACAGCTCAAACCCAACTTACTTCCCTGGGTGGTTTTGGATCATTGCTGGTATCTGAAGATTGCAAGAGGAACCTCCTAATGCTGGGAGATTCCATTTGTGTTGCGTTTGTCATGTATCTGCAGAAATGCAAGAGATATTAAGGAATTGCAAAGGGACAGACCTGCTTCAAATCTTCACCAAAGGCCTTGACTGAAACTGGCACCTTCATAAACAGTGAATTCAGGCCTGATTGGAAATAGAGGAAATAAGTTTGCCTGCATAAATAAGGTGCTGCAGTTCCTCTATCAAACATTTTCAGAGCTTGTTTTCCACATTGAGAAACAAACTGGTGGTGAGTAACTGGTGTCAGCTGTCCTCACCACATGGACCAGGGTACCAGGCCTATTGGTAACAACTTCTGCGCCAGGGACACCTCTGATATAAACCATCTTGATCTGGAAATATATCACTGCTCGTTAATTGCCCCAGGATTCAGGATTGCTCTAACAGAACAGAAAATGTGCCTTCTCCACATGGTCTGCAGCAGTTTATAAAGACAGCTCACTGGCTCATTCCACTATGATGGCTTCTTGTTGTATAATTGCCTTCCTTTGAGCTTGCTTACTGCACTGTGCCACTCCTCTGGCAGTTTTTAACTGGCTTGTAGTAAAGATCTTCCTCTTTATCCATTGTTTGGTTTACTGAGCCCTTCTATTTCCTCTTCCTATTCAGTATCTGTCATTCTCAAAGCACTAAGAGCTCACTCTGTGATGAATGTGTACTATAAAATATATATTATTTTTGGGACCACTGTGTACTTCAGTGGTTGTTTTGTAACACAAGTTAAGATTTGAATGACCTGATGGCAGAACTTGCTGACAGAAACAATGTGCTATCCTACAACTCACTTGTGCGTGGATCACTAAATTCGTTTCAATAACTCAATTTCATCAGTATCTCAATCCTTCAATATAGTGACCTTTTGTTTATAAAGATGTCTCAGTAATGGTCATTACAGAGTAATTGTTAATTACTTTAATGACACTTCCCTGTTGTGACCTCTTTGTCATCACAGAGTACTTCAGTTGAGATAAGTAAGTGCACGGAAATTGACAGATGGAGCATAATGACAGAAAATGTGAGGTTATCCACTTTGGTAGGGAGAATCTAAAAGTAAAGCATTATGCAGATGATAAGAGGTTATAGAATGCTGTGGTACAAAGGAATTTGACTATCCGCAAACATGAATCACAACAAGTTACCAAGCCCAGTAAATACTATGGAAATCCAGTCATCTCCGAGTTTCTCCCCAGTCACACATCATCTTCAATTAGATATGCATCACCATTCCTTCATCTTCACTGGGTCAATACTCTGGATTTTCCTGCCGGCATTACTTTGATAGTACTATTAGCACAAGAACCACAGCACTTTAAGGGGGAGGACCACCTCCAACTTCTTGTAAAGATTAAGGGAAAACATTTCCCCTTTTATGCCTAAAGTGCAGGGTGGCATGTGACCAACACCAACCCCCCATTGCAGAGAAAACCTGCCCAGTAGCCCTTTGTCATTAGGATCTGCAAACTGAATGTGGATGAGTTTCTTGACAAATCAGAGACCTTAGGTCAGAAGAAGCTGTTGGCCAATTGGAAGCCATCAGCTTCTAGGTTTTAAGGTCTGCCTGTCAAGGCCTACTGCTTTAGGGATTGAGCAGCACAAAGGTAAATACTTTTCACATTCTCTTGCAGGGTGATGGAGAGAG
Organism: Rhincodon typus; assembly: GCF_021869965.1. NCBI lineage: Eukaryota > Metazoa > Chordata > Chondrichthyes > Orectolobiformes > Rhincodontidae > Rhincodon > Rhincodon typus. Next base: position 31,827,636 of record NC_063334.1, read on the forward strand.
GGATTTGAGAGGCAAAGACAATTGGCTGGCTAACAGAAGCCATAACCTTGACCCATCTATGCCTCCAACTACCTCCAGATTGAGGTAATTGGATTTCCCTCCAACAACTCAACAGGGAGGTTGTCACGGTTTCCCAGTTAGGAAAGTAATCATCCTTTTCGACCACTGAGGAGGCAGGTGAGTTGGCAAGTTGAGACCCTTAAGTAACCACGAATTGACCACTAAAGGACCTTCATTAGTGGTAGTCAAGAATATCAACTATGGAACTTTCCGCCCATGAACCTGGTGAGGTGGTGAGAAAGAGGTGAATTTATTTCCAGGGTCAACTCATCTCATTATTTCTCACCGTCTCTCCCATCATCTCCAGGGAGAATAAAATCGCACTCGAGGGATCATTAGTAAATCTGGCCTTGACGATCTTTTACTTCTTTAGGAAAACAAATAAATAAGAATTAACAAACATAATACCGAAGATTGTACTTATAAAAATGCGATTCTTTAAAAAATCTCGTTAGATATCCCTTCTCTGTGCAGTTACCTTCCTTGTTAGTGAAACAGTAACTATTTGGTCTTCTTCATGTACTTTTCAACATTCATTTCCTCAGGAAAAAGAATCCCTAAGGACCACTTACTGCCTGGCTGCCTGTTAACCAAATTCTCCCCAAGGTAATTTATTTGCACATGACATTGAAATGAGTCATTGTTAGCAACGATCTGACCGGACTTTAATTTGGTACCATATGATTAAATCCACGTGATCTTCCCCTGGGGAGCTCCACAAGCCAGTCACTAATTAGAAGCTTGTAGGGTTTACAGTTTGGTTGTCTTTGGAAACTTTCACAGCTCAGCTTTGAAATAAAAGCCACCTGAAGTTTCAAGGTAACCAGTTTTGTTGCTTGTTTAGTTTTTTTTCTACTTTTCTTAACAGTACACTAGTAAGAAGTCTTAAATCAAACAGAAAATAAATTTCTGCATCGGTTTATCATGTCACTCATAAATGCCTCAAAGCACTTCCGATGAACTGAATTATACTGCATTGATACTGTTTTTCTGTGGGTTGGCATTGCAGCAAATTTAAAGACAACAAGCATTTGCAAAGGGAAAGAGACAAATGACCATTTAAAAATTATATACGTCTATTTTATATGTGTTTTCAGAAGTTACTAATTGATAAAATCTATATCAACAAGTGGTTTCATCTTGTCTATGGGGATTTGAATTTTGACTTGTGCACAATGATCTAATTTTTGGCTCTGGGTAGAACTTAAGGATGGGGTTGATTCCCAGACCAGCGTCTGAGCCGATGATTTCTGTTTCCACCCCTGGTTAAGGAATGACTGTTGGCCAGAATAACTAATTATTCTCTTTAAATAGTGACATACATGATTCCTTAGTGTCATTTTAGACAATACCTTATAAAAAAAATTTACAAGACCTCTAGCAATGCAACAACTCTTTAGTACTGCCATGAAGTATCAACCTCCAACATGTACACAATTTGGAACAAAATTGAATCCTATAAATTTCTTTGTAACTGTATGTAAAGAGTTATATTATGGGAACAGGTAGAATAGACTATGCTTGTGTGCCCTTGAATAAAGCAAGTTAACAAGTTAATTAATTGAGATATTTAAGATGAATATGGAAAAGTTGTTACATCTAGTGGGAAAGTTCAGTGCGAGGGGACATAAATTCAAATTTAAAATTAGAGCTGGTCCACTCTGGTGATGTTGGAAGCAGTTCTTCATGCAGAAGGCTGGTGGAAGCTAAAAATCTCTACCCCAAGAAGAACAAGGCATTAGCACCAATCGAAGATTTCAAAATTATGATGATGGATTTTCGTTAGGCAAGGAATTTAAGGGATATGGAACCAAAATGAGTAATGTCATGTTAGTGATAATGGCTTAATAATCAATCACTCATCAGAAATTGATTCATGGGCTAGTTTATTAAAAATTGTAAACAGATTACAAGTTTTGAAACAAACATTACAGCAGCAAACCAAGTGACTTTTTGGGTGCAACTTGCAAACCTAAAACTGCTTAATGGCCATGGAATTCTTTACAGAGAATGCTCGTAAAGGCAATGTACACACACAACACATCCTTGCTTTCCAAAGAAAGTTTCACCATTTGCAATAACAAATGAATACATAATTCTGTATAACATATTGGTAATTTGCTGACATGTTTGGTTTATGATGTTGACTTTGTCTGGAGGTGCTGTTGATTTCCATAGTCATCGATGATAATGACTTCTGGCCTCGTTTCGTTTTTGGGTTTCTGTTTCGCATGCTACTGTTGCTACTCTAGAGTTTGCTTATCATGATACACTATAGCCAGGATTCGGTCCAGATTAGCCACTGATTTACCTTTCTCCTCAAGCTATTTTGAACGGTTAAAATGGTTAAAATCTTGGCTTCTCCTTAAGAGTTTTCATCTTATTCTAAAGTTCGTGGTTTTGCACCTTGGATTCTTCTTATTCTATCAACATTCTATAGCGTTCGTGTTGACATGCTCCTGTTCGTCACAGGCAGGAGTAAACAGAAGGCCCACCCTGACAATATCAGCCAGACCTTCTGGGGAAGGCGGTGTGTCGATGTGTATAGACAGGTTGAAAGGTAAAGCTGCTGTCACCACTGAACTCAGAGCAGTCACCTACAAGGTTGTGCTTAGGCCTTCCTTTAAAATGGAGGGAGCCTGGCACCGAGTCCAACTGTTGATTCCTCTCCTTCTTTACCTGCTATAAAAACCGTCCAGCCCTCTTCAACTTGTTTTTTGCTTTCATTTTCTTAGAAGCCAGAATCTCTTCCATATCTTGCTCAAATGGTTGCTGATATTGTCTATGTCCTACTTGAGTGTTTTTTCACTTGAATATCATTGATGGCATTTATTTCTGAAAGTACCGTCTTATCTGTGATTTGCAGCTCTTTTTTTGTGTGCTGTGTTTCTCCACTTGGTTTTGCCAGTCTGTCATTTTTTCCAGAATTGTTTTCAGCTCAAACTAATGTTTCTATTGTTGCTGCTGCTGAGCCTGAACTGTCTTGCATCCACTTTGCTTTAGATGTTCTTGTAAAACAACAATCTTTTCATTGGGTTGACGACACAGACCTTGAAGTTTATCTTGCTTCCTTTCTTTTTCTTTTTGTTCCTTGTTCATCTTCAGAGATAGTATTCTCCAGACTGGGTACATCCTGATCTAGTAGTTCAGATTTCTATTCTTCTACGTTCATTTTCCCTCCACAGCAAAGAACTGATATATTAGCTTCTCCAATTCATAACAAAGTGATTGCCCCGTTCTTATTTCACATGCAGTTCTGCAATGTTATTTGAATTGTTCTAATGCAAGATTGACTCCATGGTTTGTGACTAGTGTGAGGTCACTACATGCTGATATACCTGCAATTGCTGTTTCAGAAGTGTTTACAGTGTAAAACATCTGTGACAACCAGGAAGATTGATTGTACCTGCACTCTATCATTATTGATCCTGCCCATGAAATCAATAAATTAGTGTATGTTGAAAATGTTACATTTATAGGTTTTGGAATGGCTCTCTATATCTGCAACTACATTCTTTTAGAATTTGCAAGTGTGGTATTTTGGCACTTGCCCATGTATCAATCTTAGCCAATACCAAATAGTAACCAGATAACTGAGGATAAATAATTTGAATTTTTCGAATACTTCAGATAATGTGACGACACTGATGTTTTCCATGAGATTGACAATGTGAAGCATGAGTTCACTTGTTTTCTTCTTGTTGTGCTTGTTGTCAGATCTTTTTTTTAATCATGCCATAAATATGCCTCTTGTGGGATATCAGATGGTTATTGTTGTAGCTTGAAAATAGTTCTTGATATGGTCTGTTTGGGTCTGGGCATGACTCTTTGCAACTACAACAATGTTTGTTGTAATGTACTGTCTCTATCATGGCCTCGATCAGCTATCGAAAAATAATCATAAAATGATCTATTTTCCCTCCATCCTCTCATGAAATTGTCTATGGATTATTTAAGCTTCTATCTAAATGTCATGATTTCTAATTGATAAATATGCACATTTAAACCAACAACAACAACAAGTTAATCCAAATCTGATTCAGTCTTCTAATGCAGTCCATATACGTTTGGGGCCTTTTAGCTCTTCAGCTGTTAATCCTCACATGTTAAGTTTGAGTAGACCTTCATACCCAATTGCTAAAATAAATTAATAGCTTGTCTTTTTTCAGCATTTGACACACCCAAATCTAGAAACAACAGTTCTGAATGCTGTTTAAATGTTAAACATTTTAGATTATGTTTGGAAGTCAGTTGCGTCCCAACTCCAACTAGGGAACTTTGTAAAATTTTTGACAACATGCCTGTGACCTTCCCTCGCTTGCTATCAATCTGACACATACCATGAAAACTTTCTAAGTGAATTAGATTGGCCTCTTGATAGGGAGTAGTCTGTTTACCAGCAACTGTGTACTTAACAAGCTTTGACGATGTAATAAACAATTACATAAAGGGTTTTCCAATAGAGTTCAGCGTGATTTAAGAGTATCAACCATATGTTTCACATGCCGACTAACTTGCTTACTGATTGTTCAAAAGGCATATGTCTTTCAGTACAATGATTACCACTGTTTTTCACCATGCCATGTTAATGATACAAGTCTAATAATCAACTTCCCATCAAGGATTTATTGACTCCATGGGTTAGTTTATTTAACACAATAAAACAAATTTCAAGTTATATTACAGTAAATTGTCTTGTGTGTGTGCATCTTGAACAGCCAAGCAGGTAAATTGCCAGGAAGATTTGCAACATTGTATACATGTAACTTATGGAGTCCTCAAAGGTGAATTCTTTTAAAAGCAAGCTAACATAAACAAGAAGATGGAGTCAAATTGCCCAAATCATTAGTGATTTGTCTACTTATCAGCAAATCATGTTTTCAACATTCTCTGACACGGTAACAAACAAGAAGTCTCATACAGTTTAGAATGATTTAGATTAGCTCAGATCTAATTGTATGGTGGAACAGGCTCATGGGGCTGAATGGCCTACTCCTTCCCGTATTGCTACTACTAGTCCTTTGCCAGCCAAGTACTTGCTACAACTATTGCGCAGACCATAAGTGGTAGGATTTGGATACTGTTGCACCCAATTTCATCATGGATTTATATTTCCGACTCCAAGTAATGCAATGTATTTCTTGCGGTACATCTCAACCAAGCTGGTAACTCTTTTACTTACATGATTTAAATACCTCTTAGGAATTCAGTGTGAAAGGCCTCCTCAAGCCAAATGAAGAATAGAATTGGACATGAAATAAACCCAAGGTCTTTTCACAATTGTTTGGGGTCCTGTTCAACAAGGCCTACAATATTATTTATCTTGTTATGCATAAGTAAAACCTGAATCATAGAATCCCCACAGTGTGGAAGCAGGCCATTTGGCCCATCGAGTCCACACCAATGCTCCAAAGAGCATCCCACCCAGAACCACCCCATCCCTGTGACTCTGCATTTCCTATGGCTAATCCACCTAACCTGAACATCTTTGGACTGTGGAAGGAAACCCATGCAGACACGTAGAGAATGTGGAAACTCCACACAGTCACCCAAAGGTGGAATCGAACCTGAGGCCCTGGTGCTGTTAGTCAGCAGTGCCAACCACTAAGCTACCATGCCACCCAAATGCCACCATGATGCCTCTAAAATTGTGGGCAATGTCCAAGAATATTTACATGCTGGATAGTTGAGGAAAAACTCAACATGTACATGGAAGAAAGAAAGTTGCAAATTAGATGAAAATGTTAATACAACCCAGTCTCAGTTTCTCAGTGGCAAAGTAAAAACTGCGGATGCTGTAAAACAGAAACAAAAACAAAAGTTGCTGGGAAAGCTCAGCAGGTCTGGCAGTATCTATGAAGAGAATGTACAGTCGGCAGTGGTAGTGGAGTCAGATACTTTAGAGACTTTTAAGTGACTCTTGGATAGGCACATGGAGGATAGTAAAATGTAGGGTATGCAGGATAGTTTGATCTTAGTAGGATAATAGGTCGGCACAACATCGTGGGCCGAAGGGCCTGTACTGTTTTGTACTGTTCTATGTTCTATAACAGAATTAATGTTTTGCGCCTGGTGACCCTTCCTCAGAACTGGCCAGAGGAGTGGCAATAGGTACTTGTATGGGCCCTAGTTATGCCTGTCTCTCTGTGGGGTACATTGAACATTCCTTGTTCAGTGCTAATCTGGCTCCCACCCACAGGTCTTTCTCCGATATATCGATGATATCATCAGTACTGCTTCCCTCTATTCTCCGGAATTGGAAAGGTTTATTGATTTTGTTTCCAATTTCCACCTTACCCTCACTTTCATCTGGTAAAATGAGCAGTTCTGAGGAAGGTCACCGGACCTGAAAAGTTAACTCTGATTTCTGTTCACAGATGCTGCCAGATCTGCTCAGCTTTTCTCGCAACTTCTGCTTTTGTCTCAGTGGCAAAGTTTCTTTTAACTTCATTCAGCTTTCTATAATTAGAATCTACTGTTAAGAAAATAGTTGCTTCAAAATTCTTAATTTCTCTGATTTGTGGTAATAGAATTGCGCTATATAAGCCAAAAAATCACTTGTTACTGTAGATCCTTATGTTAATTTTTGCCAGTGCTAATTGCAAATTGGGTAATAGCTTGCAATTAGACACAAGAGATATGAAAAAGGAATATTTTAGGTCATTTTCTTCGAGCATGTCTCCTTGCCAGTTAAGGGAACTGAAAATGTAGAATCCTTACAGTGTGGAAAGAGGCCATTCAGCCCATAAAATCCACACTAACCTTCTGAAGGGCTTTCCACCCAGACCCTGTTCCCCCACCTTATCCCAGTAACCCCATGTTTACCTAGACTAACCCACCTTACCCTTGCACAGTACAGGGCAATTTAGCACAGTCAATCCACATAACCTGCAAATCTTTGGACTGTGGGAGGAAACTGGAGAATCCAGAGGTAAAAAGAACATGCAGACACAGGGAGAAAATGCAAACTCCACACAGGCAGTCACCCAAGGCTGGAATCAAACCTGGTTCCCTGGTTCTGTGAAGCAAGTGTGCTAAACACTGTGCCACCCATTATTTCCCCATGTGAAGAAAAAAAAGGCTATCTAGCTGACAGTCAAGCATCATGTAATTGATTCATGAGTCTTTTTGCTTTTCTGTTGGTGTATAGGAAGACAGTGCATCATCAGAATGGATGTGTTGGCCAGCAATAGCAGGAATGTGAGAACACGTCGTGCAAAGAAACCATCAGCAATAGATTTAATCAGACTTGCTGACCTTAGAATGGAGGTCAACTTTGAATGTTGGCTTAAAGCAGGTGGTAATGGGTTAACAGCATTTATAACAAATGGCCACACATCTCTTGCATGCTTTGTAATCTCTCAGAGATGATTTCTAACTTCTATATATTTTAACATGTTTAACTTTCCTTATTGTAAATTGATACAGGCATATCAACATTGTTCTCCAACAATTTTACCTTAAGGTGGAATGGTGCACTAGTTTGTAATGTTGAAATGGAGTAAGGATTTATAAGTGACATTTGTCTATTTTCCTCAATGTTCAAAAATATACAAAGCGAGTTATCGATAGTAATTTGGTATTTGCTCATGATACTCAACTATGTGATTATGTGCTCATGAGCACAAATATCTATGTTCACTTCCCAGTGCAGTACTGAGTGAGTGCTGCGCTGCTGGAGGTGCTATCATTCAGATAAGACATTAAACTGATTTTCCATCTACCATCTCACATGGACATAAAGTATCCAATGTATTATTTCAATGACCAGCGCAAAACCTATCTGCTATCCTGGTCACTATTAATCTCTTAATCAGCATCACTTAAAGTAACCACCAGATCATTATCTTAGTGCATACTCAGTTCAGATTGGCTACATTACAACAGTCTTTACAGCCCAAAAATATTTTAGTGACTGTGTTGTGCTTTGGTACATTCTGAGGCTGTGGAAGGTGCTATATAATACACGTCTTTCTTTTCGTCCTTCAGTTTAAACGAGATTAGTATCAATGACTGGATGTAGAGACTAAATGTGTCATCAGCCAACTTAGTTCTCAAACAAAGGTGGGTAAGAGAATTAATGTGAAGAGGAAATAATGAGCATACAAAAGGATAGACAGGTTAAGTGAATGGTGAAAAATTGGCATTGGGTACATTGTTCATTTTGGTAGGAAGAATAGAAATGCAGCATGTTACTTAGGTAAAGATAGACTGCAGACCTCTGTGTTACTGTCGGATCTGGGTGTCCTGGTACAAGATCTCAAAATATTAGTATGCAGGTGCAGCAAGTAATTAGAAAGGCAAATAGAACATTCTTGTTTATTACAAGGGGAATGGAACATTAAAGAAGTGAAATTTTTCTATAGTTGTTCAGGGCATTGGTAAGGCAATATCTGGAGCACAGTTTTGGTTTATTTGTTTTAGAAAGGATAGCAACAGTTGAGAGAAGCTTCAGGCAACTGGTTCCAGGAGGAAGGGATTGTCAAATGAGGAAAGGTTGGACAAACTGGGCCTGTATCCATTTGGATTCAGAATGAGATGTGATATTATTGAAACGTACAAGATCCTGAGGAGACTTCACAGGGTTGATGCTCAAAGGATGTTTTCCCTTATGGGAGAGATTAGAACAGGGGGCATGATTTAAAAATAAGGGCTTCCCATTTAAGACTGAGATGAAGAAAAAATTGCCGCTCAGAAGGATGGAATTTAATGTAGCTATGAATGTAACATTTATACACATTGGAAAAGGACACATGACATTTGTATATGTTGTTCTAAAGAGGCAAGAGAAAATAGTTTTGTATGACTATTGACTATATTCTGAAAGAAACTACTCAATGTCAAACTGTTGCCAATAAGACTAATCAAGTACTGGAATCAATATCAAGAACATTTGCAATGAACTAAAACAAGTTGTTCTAAACTTGCATGAATCATTGAGTATAGAAATATTGTACCCTATGTTAGGCACTGGTGCATTACAGGACCCTTAGAAGATTAACAAGTGTGTTTCCAAGATGATAAAATAATAAATTGGGAAGGCTCACGGAACTGAAGTTTTCATTGGAAGAATTTGGGGGAAAAAAAATCAAAATATTTAAAATGCTGAAAAGCACTGACATGTAGCTGTAAACTGATGAGTTAACCTTGACTGAAAGATAATTGGAGAAGGTGACCACAAAATTTGGTTCTGCTATGTGCAATATTTTTGGTGCTGTGGATTCCATTTCAGTTGCAAAATGGCATTCACAGCATACATTTTCACGTCTGATACTGAACATGACAGAAACCATTTTGGTGAAGTGTTTTTACAGGAGACACGTGGTGTTAATGTCAGAATGGGCAGATTGTGTCATCACTTAGTGCAGAAAACTCATTTGACACCAGTGGTGTTTTGTATGACTACAACATTCCAGGCAATACCTTCTCTTAAATAAACATGTGTTCAACTGCAGGAAGGAACCCAGGAGCATTTTTAAAGAGGTCATCAACTATTTTCTGGTTGATTGTTGATTGATTGGTTTCTACTGACCATTGCTGAATTTGTGGAAGTGGTAATTATCTGGGTTTCAATCGCTACACCTTTTAACAATATTAAAATGCATTTAACTTTTACATTGGTCAATCACTTGGTTACTTTGAATGCTAATAATCTCCTTAAACTGAAAGATAAAAGAAAGACCTGCGGCATCTTTCACAATCTGAGGAAATACAGTCTGTTGTAAATTAGGAAGCACAGCAGTTCACTTATCATAAGCATTTTCCCACAAACAGAGATTGTAAAACAGATTCTGGGTTAACCATAATTTGTAGCAGTGAACTATCTTCACCTGTACTTAACCTTTGTGTGTGTGATTGTGTGCATAAATTATCACATTATTAACTCAGAATATGTGTGTGAGAATAAATAACCTGAAACTCATGGAAGCTTGCTGCTGAATTGTTTCACAGGACATACACACTGTAAGGGTGAAAATACATACACCCCTGTTAACACAAAACATACTTATCATGGGAAATAAAGAAACACAAAAAATCTGTCCATGACACTCTAAACTCATTTGTCGCTGTATGGCGATTTAAGTTAAAAATGATGAGTTTTACTTTTTCTGCATGCCATTTTAAAAATAAAGGACTAGGAGGAAGCTGATAAAAGTAGATTACAATAGTAGCTGATAGATTACAATAGTCTACAGTAGAGACTTGGCTCATCAATTTCCCATTGAGTTTGATTATTATGTCCTAACAGGCAGAAGATTAGATTCAAGAAAAGATTAGACTGGAACAGAAGAGCAGCTGGCTTCCATGTTGAACTTCAACATGAAATCAAAACATTGGTTGAACAAGAGCAGTGTCAATTTCTGAGACAACAAGGCATAGAGCTGGATGAACACAGCAGGCCAAGCAGCATCATAGGAGCAGGATCAATTTCTGCCCATTTGAGGTATCAGATTCTCTTTACCTACCTTTTGCAGTTTGAGCTTAGCTTCTTGCTTCTATTCAAACGAGTTTTAGTTTATATATCAATATTGTAGGAAGGTCAATTCCTCTCTTAGCAAAGGTGAATGGAAAAGACAGTATATAAGGGAAACAGGACTTGTGCACTTGCAAGTTGCATTTATAGTACTGCTTTAATACTGCAAAATGTCCCAAGGAGATTTGCAGGAACTTGTCAAAATGCATTTAGACACTGAATGTAAATAAATATCAGCGTTACCAAAAGATTGATTAAAAATTTTTATTCCAAGAGTGACTTAAAAGGAGCAAAAAGTGATAGTTGACAGAAGTTTGGGGAGATAAGTAATTCCAGAATTCCAGAGGGGTAGATGAAGGTTACTGAGTTTTCCAATGAGATAGGCCAAGGGATAAACAAGAAGAATGAAGGTGGCAGTTTTGGTCATGGAAACAATTACAGCAGTGAGGTGGGACGATACCTTAAAAACATTATCAAAGGAGGCTATATGGATTGGAACAAGAAATATAAAAAGGGTAGTCACATTGTTGGGAGTGTACTATATATCCTCATACAGTCAGAGGGAGATAGAAGAGCAAACATGCAGGGAAATCTCTGAGAAGTGCAAAACAAATAGAGTAGTATTTTTAGGAGATTTCTAACTACCCTAATAATTAGTGGGACAGTTTTAGCGCAAAAGGAATTGAGGGAGCATTCTACCAATCCAAAACCTTCTTGGCCAGTGTGTAGTAAAGCGAAAAAGAGATGGTATAGTTTCCCACTTAGTTATACAAAGTGAAGCTGAGAAGGTGGAAGGAGTGGCAGGAGCAGTTCTGTGAATAGTGATCATAATTCAGACAGGTAAGATATAATTATGTAATTACATCAACATAAACATGACTAACCTAAGTAGTGGGAAAATTAGAATCAATTCTGCAAACAGGATAAACTGCTACTTGCAAAAGCATGGATTAATGAATGACAGTCAGCATGGATTTGTTCAGGGAAGTGTTAGATTAACTTGAGTGATTCTATTTTGAGGAAGTGACAAAGAGCATTGATGAGGCTAATACTGCAATCTTTGTTTTAACTGGCAGCTAACAAACCAGCACTCTTGATAAACTGGCAAAAACTATATACCTAAAATACTGTATTATTACGATGTCCAAATGGGGTACGAGTGAGAAGCTTCTCTGCTGGTATGTTGTATTTAAAGCATTACTGTTTGAATTATTATTTAAATGATTTATGCTGTAAATAAAGTATAACAGTGATGTGTAGACACCATGCATTACAGTTCTATTACTTAGTGTGTTTTTTTACATTGATTGTGCAGACCTCCAGATCAACCAGAATACTTGTAAACTATCACATTCCTGGCCCCATAGGTGCCGCTTAATAAAAAGTTTGCCATACAATTGATATGGTCTAAATAGAATTTAGCAAAGTTTTTGACAGGTTCCACAGAGCAGACTGGTTAAAAGGTAAAAGCCCATGGGATTCAGATATGTAGCAAATTGGATATAAGATTAGCTCAGTGACGGGAAACAAAGGGAAATTGTTGATTGGTGTTTGTGTTCCTGAAAGAATATTTGCAGTGGGGTGTGATAGGCTGAATACTAGATCCTCTGCTTTTCATGGTATATATTCATAATTCAGATCATTTACATTGTGTAGGAAACATGATCTAGAGTTTTACAGATGGTGAAATTTAATTGCATGATTGATAGGTTGATGGTGAGGAGGATAGCAGGAGAGTGCAAGCAGATATCAATGGAATTGACAAATGAGCAGAAAAATGGCAAATGGAATTCAATTCATATAATTAGGGTATTGAATTTTGGTAAAACAAACAAGGGCAGAACTTGTACAGTTATTAGTAGGGCCCTCGGCAGTGGTGTCAAACAGAGACACCTAGGAGTTCAGGTACATAGTTTGTTGAAAGTTGCATCACTGGTAGACAGGGTAGTTAAGAAGGTATTTAGCGCACTTGCCTTCATCGCTCAGACCATAAGTATAAGATTTGGGATGCCATGTTGAGGTTGTACAGGAATATTGTTGAGGCCACTTTTGAAGAACTGTGCACAGTTCTGCTCAGCCTGCTACAGGAAGGATATCATAAAACTGGAGAGGTTTCGGAAAAGATTTACCAAGATGTTGCTGGGACTGGAGGGCTTGAGTTAGAAGGAGAGGCTGGATAGGCTGGGACTTGTTTCACTAGAGTGTGGGAGGATGAGGGGTGACCTTATAGAGGTTTATAAAATCATGAGGGGCATAGGTAAGGTGAATAACAAAGGTCTTTTCCCTAGAGTGGAGGAGTTCAAAACTAGACGGCATACTTTTAAGGTAAGAGGAGAAAGATTTAAAAAAGAACTGAGGGGAGACATTTCCAGACAGAGTGGTTTGTATGTGGAATGAACTACCAGAAGAAGTAGGCGTTGCAGGTACAGTTACAATTATTAAAATACATTTGGATAGGTACAATAGTGGTAAAGATTTAGAGAGATATGAGCCAAATGCAGGCACGTGGGACTAATTTAGTTTGGGAAACTTGGTTGGCATGGATGATTTGGACCAAAGCTTCTGTACCCATGCTGTACGACTCTATGACTCTAATTATGAGATAGTGTATTTTGGGAGGACAAATGAGGCAAAGGAATATGCAATTAATGGGAGAAAACTGAGAAATGCAAATGGAGTCAGGAACCTTGGAGAGAATGTCAAAGCATAGAATGCCTACAGTATGGAAGCAGGCTATTCAGCCCATCAAGTCTACACCAACCCTCCATGTAGCATCCCACCCAGACAAACCCCTACCCTATCCCTGTAACCCTACATTTTCCATAGATGGTGCTCCTAGCCTGCACACTACAGGCAATTTAGCATGGCAAATCCAACTAATCTGCACATCTTTGAACTGTTGGAAGAAACTGGAGCACCCCAAGGAAACACACATCAACACAGGAAGAATGTGCAAACTCCACACATATAGTCACCCAAGCGTGGAATTGAAGCCAGATCCCTGGTGCTGCGAGACATAAGTGCTAACCACTGAGCCACCATGCCACCCAACAGCCCTGAAGTTAACAAGGAAGATCAATAATGTTGGAGCTGATTTCCTTGAATTCTAGGAGCAGTAATTACTGTTTTATAAGCTGTTCATTGTTTTGGAACTTTGGAGAAAAATGATCAAAATAATGACACTTTAAAAAGGGGAAGACAGACAGTGACCAGTGAGAAAGAAATCTACATTGCTGTCTGACACAGCAGTAATCTACACAGCTACTGGTTCTTCTGCCTGTTTTCAAGTATCTCTGGACATCGGAGTTTGTTCTAAGAATAATAAACAAACAGCGAAATTCACAGCTGACCTTGGAGAAACCTGTGTGTGGAATTCACAGCAGGGGAGCAGCTAAGTGGCTTTTAAAAGTGTAACCTTACATGTTTTCTTTTGTAAATCTAAAACAGTGAATAGAATGGGTTTTTGTTTGACTATGTGTTGTTATTGAAATCCATCTCTCAATTAAACGTTAAAAATATAAAAAAAAATGTACTAAGCTTGCTTGGAGCCATGCTTTTAGAGCAGTATGACTGTGTGATTTTCTGGGCCTGTAGATTGTTAAGGTGTGAGGATAGCCTTTGGTGGAATGATGTGCTTTTCCTGTTTGATGTGGGAAATTAGGGAGAATTTCCATGTTACTGATGATTATGTCTACAGGAAGTGTGTTTGGTTGTGAATTCTATTGGATTGCATGGATCAGTTGGAGTGGCAGTTAGAGGCAATGAGGAATTTACAGGAGCTACGGCATGTGATGGATGGCAGTTTCAGGAAGGGAGATAAACCACAGATACAATCAGGTAGATGGGTTACCTCCAGGAAAGGAAGGAGAGGTAGGCAGGTAATGCAGGAGTCTCCTGTGGCTATCCCCATCTCAAACAAGTATGTTGTTTTAGAAAATGTAGGGGGTGATGGCTCTCAGGAGAATGTAGCACTAACAGCCAGGTCTCTGGTACTGAGACTGGCTCCAATGTAATGACGAGTATACCAGGTTCCAAGTGATCGATTGTGATAGGAGACTATCTAGTCAGAGGCACAGGCAGACATTTCTGCATCCAACAGTGACAAATCAGAATGGTGTGTTGCCTCCCTGTTGCTAGGATCAAGGATATCTCAGAGAGGGTGCAGAATATTCTCAAAGCGGGGAGGGACTATCAGGAGATCATTATACACATTGGAACTAATGACATAGGAAGAGAAAAGGATGAGATTCTGAGCAGAGATTAAAGGAAGTTAGGCAGGAATTTAAAAAGGAGGTCCTCAAGGTTAGTAATATCTGGATTACTCCCAGTGCCATGAGCTAGTGAGGGTAGGAATAGGAGGACAGAGCAGATGAATGCGTGGCTGAGGAGCTGGTGCAGGGGAGAAAGATTCACATTTTTGGGTCATTGTTATGTCTTCTGGGTTAAAAGTGACCTGTATAAACAGGATGGGTTGCACCTGAATTGGAAGGGGACTCATACTGACAGGTAGATTTGCCAGAGCTGCTCGGGAGGATTTTAACTAGTAAGGATGGGTGTGTTGGGTGGGACCCAGGGAGATAGTGAGGAAACTGGTCAGTCTGAGCCTGGTAGAGTTGGAGAAAAAAAGTAAATCAAACAGTCAGGGCAGGCAGGAACAAAGCAAAGAATGAGGGAGGACTCGTAAATTAAACTACATTGATTTTAATGCAAGCTTAACAGGTAAGACAAATGAACTCAGGACACGGTTGGGAGCATGGGACTGGGATATTATAGCCATTACCGAGGCATGGCTCGGAGATGGACATGACTGGCAGCTTAGTGTTCCAGGGTATAGATGTTATTGGAAAGATCAAAAGGTGGGGGCAAGAGAGGAGGGAGAGTGGCATTTTTCATGAGAGAAAACATTAGTGCTGTATTTAGGGAGGATATTCCTGGGAACAAGTCCAGGGAAGTTATTTGGGTCGAACTGAGAAATAAGAAAGGGATAATCACCTTACAGGGATTGTACTATAGAACTCCCAATAGTCAGTGGGAAATTGAGAATCAAATTTGTAAGGAGATCTCAGTTATCTGTAAGAATAATAGGGTGGTAATGGTAGGGGATTTTAACTTTCCACACATAGACCAGGACTGCCATATGTTAGGGACTTGGATGGAGAGGAATTTGTGAAGCATTATACAAGAAAAATTTCTGATTTGGTATGTTGTTGTACTTACTGGAGAAGCTTCAAAACTTGACCTATTCTACAGAAATTAGTCAGGACAGGTGACTGATGTGTCAATGGGAGAGCACTTTGGGATCAGTGACCATATTTCCATTAGTTTTAAATTAGTGAAGGAAAAGGATGGACCGGATCTAAAAGTTAAAGTTCTAAATTGGAGAAAGGCCAATTTTGACAGTATCAGGCAAGAACTTTCAAAAGTTGAACAGGAGGGCGGATGTTCACAGGTAAAGTGACAACTGGAAAATGGGAAGCCTTCAAAAATGAGATAATAAGAGTCCAGAGACAGTATGTTCCTGTTAGGGTGAAGGGTAAGACTGGAAAGTATAGGGAATGCTGGATAACTAACAAAATTGAGGTTTTTGTCAAAAATAAGAAGGAAACACATGTCAGGTATAGGCAGCTGAAATCAAATGATTCCCAAGAAGAGTACAAAAGCATTAGGATTATGCTTAAGAGGAAAATCCGGAGGGCAAAAAGGGGACATGAAATCGCTTTGTCAAATAGGGTTAAGGAGAATCCAAAGGGATCTTACAAATACATTAAAGGACAAAAGGGTAACTAGGGAGGTAATAGGGACCTTAAAGATTAACAAGGCCACATATTTGTGGAACAGCAGGAGATGGGGGAGATACAAAACAAATATTTTGCATCAGTGTTTACTGTGGAGAAGGATATGGAAGATAGAGAATGTGGGGAAATGAATAACAATGTTTTGAAAAATGTCCATATTACAGAGGAGGAGCTGCTGAATGTCTTAAAACACACAAAGATGGATAAATCCCCGGGACCTGATGAGGTGTACCATAGAACTCTGTGGGAAACTAGGGAAGTGTTTGCTGGTCCTTTTGCTGAGATATTTGTATCATCAATAGCCAGAGGCAAGGGGACAGCAAGCTGGAAATTTGTTAACGTTGTGCCACTATTTAAGAAAGGTGGTAAGGAAAAGCCAGGGAGCTATAGAACAATGAGCCTGACATTGGTGGTGGGCAAGTTGTTGGAGGGGATCCTGAGGGATAGGATTTACGTGTATTTGGAAAGGCAAGGACTGATTAAGGATAGTCAACATGGCTTTGTGCATGGGAAATTGTGTCTCACGAACATGAATGAGTTTTTTGAAGAAGTAACAAAGAGGATTGATGAGGGCAGAGCAGTGGACGTGATCTATATGGACTTCATTAAGGCATTCAACAGGGTTCCTCATGGTAGACTGGTCAGCAAGGTTAGATCACACAGAATACAGGAAGACCTAGCTATGCTGATACAGGACTGACTTGAAGGTAGATGACAGAAGGTGATGGTGGAGGGTTGCTTTTCAGACTAGAGGCCTGTGACAAGCAGTGTGCCCCAAGGATCGGTGCAGTGTCCATTACTTTTCATCATTTATATAAATGATTTGGATGTGGACATAGTAGGTACAGTTAGTCAGTTTGCAGGTGACACCAAAATTGGAGGTGTAGTGGACAGTGAAAAAGGTTACCTCAGAGTACAATGGGATCTTGCTCAGATGGGCCAAATGACCGAGAAGTTGCAGATGGAGTTTAATTTAGATAAATGTGAGGTGCTGCATTTTGGAAAGGCAATTCAGGGCAGGACTTATACACTTAACGGTTATGTCCTGGCAAGTGTTGCTGAACAAAGAGACCTTGGAGTGCAGGTTTATATTTCCTTGAAAGTGGAGTCACAGGTAGACAGGACGGTGAAGAAGACATTTGGTCTGCTTGCCATTTTTGGTCAGTGCATTGAGTATTGGAGTTGAGAGGTCATGTTGTGGCTGTACAGCACATTGGTTAGGCCACAATTGGAATACTGCGTGTAATTCTGGTCTCCTTGCTATAGGAAGGATGTTGTAAAACTTGAAAGGGTTCAGAAAAGATTTACAAGGATGTTGCCAGGGTTGGAGGGTTCGAGCTATAGGGAGGGGCTGTTTTCCCTGGAGTGTCAAAGTTTGAGGGGTAACCTTATAGAGGTTTATAAAATCACAAGGGGCATGGATAGGGTAAATGCACAAGGTCTTTTCCCTGGGGTGGGGGATTCCAAAACTACAAGGCATAGGTTTAAGGGGAGAGGGGAAAGATTTAAAAGGGATCTAAGGGGCAACATTTTCATGCAGAGTGTGGTGTGTGTATGGAATGAGCTGCCAGGGGAAGTGATGAAAGCTGCTACAATTACAACATTTAAAAGGAATCTGGATGGATATATGAATAGGAAGCATTTAGAGGGATATGGGCCAAATGCTGGCAAATGGGACTAGATTTATTTAGGATATCTGGTCAGCATGGATGAGTTGGACCAAAAGGATTGTTACCATGCTGTATATCTCTGTGACTTTATGACTCTAAGTTATATGGAATACTTTCCTTGTTTCATTCAAAGCGCAGAATATGTAAACAGTGTATAAATCATAAGGTGTGCTACCAGTTGAATACTGTCTATAGTTATGATCACCTAATTGCAGAAAATGATGTAATTGCACTCGAGAGGGTACAAAGAAAATTTATGGAGGATATTGCCAGAACTGCAAAATTGCAGTTTTTGGGAAAGATTGGATAAGTTCATTTTTTCTCCTTAGAGCAGAGGAGGGTGAGGGTACATTTCATTGAGATTTAAAATTGTAAGGCATCTGAATATAAAGGATGGTGAGGGCCTATTTATTGTAGCAAGAAGGTCAGTGACGAGGGGCGTCGATGTAAACCAATGGATAGAAAGATAAGAGTGTAGATCATGAAAATGTCTTTACACAGAGGAAGTTAGGTGGCGTATTTTGGTTCCTTCACATCTGATGATCTAGCATGGAGTAAGACATTTATCTTCCTGACATAACTAGAATAGTCTTGTTGAGTACAAAATATGACATTTATTGCATTATCACAACTATTTTCAGATTATATGAATATGGCCTACCTTACTATAACTTGGGGAACATTAGCTCTAGTTATGCCCCTTACAAGTTCCTTTTTACAGCGGCTGGTCCCTATGATATCACAGTGGGTGGTAATGAGTGTACTCAGTCAAGTATGGACCCTTTCAGATGCATACATATCACCCCAAACTTGTTGCATATTTGTTTATATGTTTACACTTACCACTAGATCACTCCTCAAGTCTTTGCCTTAAAAAAAAATTTCAACGAGGTAGCATCATTGGGCAGGGAATTCCACAGATTTACCACCCTTTGGGTTAAGAATTTCCTCCCCAACTCAGTCCTAAATCTGCTCCATCTTATTTTGAGGCTATGCTCCCTAGTTCCAGTTTCACCTGCCAGTGGAAACAACACCATTGTTTCTATTTTATCTATTCCCTTCATAATTTTATATATTTCTATAAGATCCTCCCTCATTCTTCTAAAAGATCTAAATAGGAAGGGTTTCAAGGGATATGGGCCAAATGCTGGCAACTGGGACTAGATCAGATTGGGATGTCTGGTGGGCACAGACGAGTTGGACCAAAGGGTCTGTTTATATGCTATATGACTCTATCCATAATTTAACTTTCCTGTTTTGTTTCAATTCTCAGTCTTATAGAGTTCAATAGACTCTTACTTGAAGGGTCACGCATTTCACCCTTTGACTTTCTCAACTTCAAATAACCCTTTCACATTTCTAACTGAACACTGCTGGCCTGGAGCTTTTAACTAAAACCCTTACACTGAGGTAAACTATTTTCTAACTGTTCTAAAACTAACTCCTTTCTCCAAGAGAAACTGTTTCTTAAGTCTACTACAATTGGGTCTTCTGCGAACTGAAAGCAAAAGCATTTCATGCTTTGTGTTCTTTATCCTAAACAAAAAATATCAATAAAAAGCAAATTCTTTTCAACGTTGATACTGTCTAAAGGCGTAAAACCGACAATGCAAATAAATTCCCATAAGCGCTCCAAGGACATCGACTCTCTCTTTCTCTCATACTAGTTTATATTTTAAAAATTATGGTTCTAGAAATGCTGACCAGTTAAACATGAAACCCTTTCATGTACACAGACCACAACCCATATACCAACTGTTTAAAACCCAGACTCTAAACAAGTATTAAAACATACATAAATGACGCATCTTACAAGACATGTATCATGTATTACTATCTCCTACAAACTCCTTCTTTACTCTGAGCATATCTCTACGATATCATCACAATATTTAGTGCTTACTCAATCAAATCCATCAGATCCATATACAGCAGTAGGGGTCTGGAACTCCCTGTCTGAAGGGGCATAGAGGCAGAAACACTTAACTAATTTCAAAGGCGTCTCAATATGCATAGTGCTGCAATCCACAGGGTAATGGGCCAAATGTTGTAAAGTACGAGACAGCTGAGAGGCTTATTTCCCTGTTGGTGCAGTTACAATTGGCCAAGTGGCCTCCTTCAGTGCCACAAACGTTTTATGATGGCACACCCACCAACAGAGGACCAAATGAAATTGGGAAGTGCCAGAGTCAAGAATTGCGGGAGTGCAGCTTTCTCCAAGTACAGTCAGACTTGAGGAGGCGAGAAGATCAATTTCACTCTAAAACAGTGAAGACTATTTTACTAGCCCATAATTTTGGTGCATTCCCATTTGCAGATCAACAAATGCAATTTACAAAAAAATACTGGTATATTTCTCTTTTACTCAAAAGGCTTGCAGCATCATTGTGACATTTACAAAGATGTACTAATCAAGCAGAAAATCTGAAGCAGTAAATAAAAAAAAAACTCTGCTCACCTTCATTTGTTGTAAATCAATCGTAGATTTATCCAAGAGAAAGTTTGCTAATCTTTGTTGTGGCTTTGAAAGGTTGCAATCTCTGAGCAGGAAGCTGATAGTCTATTGAGACTTATGTATAATGAAATCCATAAATCATAAGAAACAAACAAAGAAGTATTTATCAGACCATACAGAATGCCCGCTGGCTGGACAGCTATGATGCCTGTCATACGGATGGTTCAATGCTACCAATTCTAACTAAGCTCTCCAAGTCCTGAAGGACATAGCTGTTGGAACATTCACGCCTGGAAGCAATTTCATGGTAGACAAGAAGAGATTGGAAAGACTGCATAAAGGGACTACGAAACAGAACAAAGTAGACATCAATTATTCAGAAAGAGATGACAAGATTTGGTGTAAAACCAGCCATGTAGACATCTCCTGATAAGAGCGTGATGCTCATCTTTTGATATATTCCTAATCAACCTATTCAGAGATGTTGCACACCTCTGGAGCAGGTGAGACTTGAACCTGAGCCTCCTGGTTCAGAGTTAGGGATACGAGGGCGATGCTGACTGTGAACACCAACTAGTCTCACATGAAAATCTAAATCTTTAAATTGGTGTATCTGGTATCCCGCGTCTGTAGACGCTTCTTCCCAGCAAGACTTGATTGTGTCAGTCATCTGCAAGAGCTTGCTGTAGTCAGTTTGGATGTTCTCTTCCTTATTGAAGAATGAGTGATGATTCTGGACCAGACTTTATTATATTAGAGTCCCCATAACTTAGATTATTCTTGATTCTCCCAAGCAGTCACCTTTTTCAAACAATTAGCATTAACCATTTGAGTCACTTTAGGCATCAATTACAACTTTGTTAAATAAGCTAATTGTGTGGTGTGGTTCTACACACAGCTGATCTATTTCTCAAAATGTAAATAATTTCTAAGCAACCCTTTCAGGAATGTAAGCCCACACTTCTGGAGCAGGTGGGAATTGAAACTGGCTTCCTGATCCAGAGGTAGGGACACTACCACCGCACCACAAAGGCCTCAGGTCTTTTTAACTAACCTGCTCAGACACGTTGTGACGAGTGGGAAATATCTGATGAAGGGTCATATTGGACGCAAAATGTTAGCTCAATTTCTCTCTCCACATTTTGTTGCCAAACCTGCTGAGTTTCTCCAGCATTCTCTGTGTTTGTTTCAGATTTACAGTATCTGCAATATTTTGCTTTTCTAAGATAGCATTCATCCAAGGAATGGAATCCACAATCAACTGCTGAGCTCAAAGAAAGTTAATCCATGTCACTGCGTCTTTAATGGCCGAGATGAAAAGTATCTCAAGCTTCAGAAATGTCCCAAGCTGCCTTAAGAAACAGACAGTCAGTCTTATTACGAGACAAAAAGGTGCAGAGCTGGATGAACACAGCAGGCCAAGCAGCATCATAGGAGCAGAAAGGCTGACGTTTCGGGCCTAGACCCTTCATCAGAAAGGCCCGAAACGTCAGCCCTTCTGCTCCTATGATGCTGCTTGGCCTGCTGCGTTCATCCAGCTCTGCACCTTGTTGTCTCGGATTCTTCAGCATCTGCAGTTCCTGCTATCTCTGAGTCAGTCTTATTAGCCTTCCATTCTTCCACTCAGAGTCGTTGAAAATGCATATTAATTAACACAAGCTTTGACTGTGTCTGACAGTAATCAAAACATACTCCAATATCCTGCCATTGCAAAAATCAATGTCACGTACAAGGCATAAACAGCACTCCCAGCCCAAGAGCTGGGTCCCCATCGCCACACTGCATTCCACACCCTGTCTCTCCTACTTAGCTTACCAGCCTGTTACTTCTTTCAATCCAGTAGATATACAATAGGCCCTCTAGATTCAAGGTCTGCCTGCCAAGAGGTGAATGAGCCCATCCTCTGGCTTTCATTGATTGTTCTGGGAAAAGTCACAATTGGTTTCCCCACAGAATGTAGCCCTCATCCGCATTTCAGCTTGATGACAGCGTTTAGAAGTCTGCAAGATAAATCCTGCCCTTGCCTCATATTTTGATACAACTAGGTTACACACATTTGGTCGGGCAAGGAATTTCTCATGCCTGTGTGTTCCTCGTACTAGTGAGGAGTATAAATTCAGATTGGAAAAGCTTTGTTTGATGTGTGAGAAAATTAGCATGTATATATTTGGGCCCATTACAGGTGGGAACTGGAGAGTTTGTAGTGGAAACAGGGAAATCAGATAGAAACTAAATTGTCAGCCAATGCAGAAAATCTTCCAGAAATGCCAGTTATTCAAGTGAGACCTAGGCTTTCACGGACACAATTCTTTGAATGTTGCATCACAGGTAGGCAGGGCAATTAAGAAGGTATTTAAGAAGGCCTTCATTGCTCAGACCTTTGAGTATAGGAGTTGGGATGTCATGTTGAGGATGTACAGGACGTTGATGAGGTCTCTTCTGGAGTATTGTGTCCAATTCTGGTTGCCCTGTTATAGGAAGGGTAATATTAAGCTGGAGAGGATTCAGAAACTATTTACCGGGATGTTGCCAGGGAAGCAGGGTTCTGATTTATAAGGAGAGGGCTGGATAGGCTGGGACATTTTTCATTGGATAATTGGAGGTTGAGGGGTGACCTTATAGACGTTTATAAAATCATGACAGGTATAGATAAGGTGAATGGCAGGTGTCTTTTCCTGGAAGGTGGGGTATTTCAAGACTAGGGGCATATTTTTAAGGTGAGGAGAGAAGGATTTAAAAAAGACACGGGGGAAACATTTTTTACACTGACAGTGCTCCATGTGTGGAATGAACTTCCAGAGGAAGTGATGGATGCATGTATAGTTACAACATTTAAAAGACATTTGGATAAGAACATAAATAAGAAATATTTGGAGGGATATGAGCCAAGCACAGGCAGTGGGACTATTTTATTCTGGGATTATGGTTGGCACAGACTGGTTGGAATGAAGGGTCTGTTTTCATGCTGTATGACTCTATCATTCTGAAGGCTGAAATAAATAATTAGTGAGGTGGTACTTGAGAAATTAGCTAGATTAGGGGTTGATAAATGTCTTGGAACTGATGAGCTTCATCCCAGAGTGTTGAAACAAATAATACTAGAGATAATGGATCCATTTGTGGTCATCTATTGTAATAGTTATCCATCAGATTGATATTGCAAAGTTTCTACCTAGAAGTTGACAATTTTAACCCGACTATTTAAGAATGGAGGAAGAGGGAAGATGGGGAATTATAATCCTAATAGCTTGACATATGTAGTAGCTAAAATTTTACCATCAATTATAAAGGATGTGATAACTGAATATTTAGAAAAGAATTGCAAAATCAGACAGAGACAACATGGATTTATGAAAAAGGGATCATTTTTGGCAAACTCGTTGAGTTTACTTTTGAGTATGTAACTTACAGCATCAATAAAGTGAAACAGCAACACACAGAATCCCCACAGTGAGTAACAGGCCATTCAGCCCAACAAATCCACACTGACTCTCTGAAGAGCATCCCACCCATGCTCACCCTAGATTTCCCATGTCTAATCCACCAAATTTACACATCCCTGGAGAATGTAGTATGGCCAATCCGCAAACCTGCAGGTCTTTGGACTGTGGAAAGAAACTGCAGGACCTGGAGGAAACCCATGCAGACACAGGGAGAACATCCAAGCTCAACACAGACAGTTGTCCGAGGCTAGGAGTGAACCCGGGTGCCTGGTGCTGTGAGGCAAGAGTGCTAACCACTGAGCCACTGTGTCGCTGTGAATGCAGCATATTTGAGAAGGCCTTTGATAATGCCCCACACAGGAGTCTTGTAAATAAAATTAGAGTGCATAGGATTAGGGAAATATATCAGTATGGATTAAGAATTAATTAATTGACAGAAAACCAATCGTTACATCGGGTATTGCAAGGGTCAGTGCTAGGTCCACAAATGTTCAAATCTTTAGAAATGATTTGGATGCAGAGACCAATTGTAATATTTCCCAATTTGCTGATGTGTGGGAACATTAGTTGTGTGGAAGATGCATTAAGGTTTCAAGAAGTATGGCAGATGGGACCTAACGTGAAGTTATTCACTTTGGTAGAAAAAGAAACGGAAAAAAGTAATACTTCTTAAATGGTGGGAGATTGGGAAGTGCAGATGTACAAAGAGGTCTGGATGTCCTTGTCTGTAAGTCACTAAAAGTGAGCACATTGGTGCAGCCAGCAATTAGAAAAGCAAACAGTACTTTGGCATTCATTTCATTTCAAGAGGATTTGAATGCGGAAATCAAGATGTCTTGCTGTAGTTGTGTAGCACCTTGGTGAGAGCTTGTGTAAAGTATTGTGTACAATTTTGGTCTCCTTTGCCATAGAGAGAGTGCAGTGGAGGTTTACCAGATTAATCCCTGTTTTCGGAGGAGGATTGAGAAAACTGGCTCTATGTTCTCTAGAATTTTAAAGAATGATCTCATTGAAGCTTAACAAAATACTTACAGGATATATTAGATAGTAAGTTTTCCCTGACTGGTGACTATAGAACCTAGGATAATAATCTCAAAATGAGGACAAATTTCTTCATTTAGAGGGTGGTGAATCTTAGCTATTCTCTATCCCAGAAGGCTGTGGAAGCTCAATACATCAGCAGTTTCAAGATAAAAATCAATAAGCTGCTGGAGACTAGTGGCATTAAGGAATATGAGGATGGAAGAGAAAACCACACTGTCGAGACGATCAGCCACCGAGAACAGTGGGACAGGCTCAATGGGCTGAGTGACCTTACTTCATACCAAGTTTCTGGTCATTCAGAATTTCATTCTTTGAAGGGATTTGTGAAGGTGATCTGTGGGCTAACTTCCACTCCCATAGTTTCCAGGTTGAAGCACATTTTTAAGGATGAATCCCGTTAAAATTAAGCCATTAGTCTTTTCTAAATCCAAAGGAAATGCCACAAGTTAATGTTTTAATCAGGAATGTGTATGACAAACAATGATTTGTGGCTATTATTGGTCAATTTTCAGTATTTTGCTTTTCACAAAAGATTGTGCAAAAAATGCGTTATCATGACAGACACTGTACCAAGATATATGTAAGTGTTCTGCACTCATCATTTATTGATTTCAACAAACCACTTGAGATTGCAGTGAGGATAGCTACAAATACATGTTTACAGTTCTACAGATAGAAAATATTTTATTGCCCTGCTATAATTTCTGGTCACCAAAAGACAAATTCACCTGCCAAAAGCAGCTATCAAATTATATTGTGCGCCTAGCTTTAAACTCGCATACTTTTCTTCTCTTCAACGCCAAACTCCAGACCAGTAAACAATCTTAAACTCCTTTCAAACCTGTAAGATGGCTGTGGTAGCTACGGTGAACAGAAGGATATTTAGTAGGCAAGATATTACTGGACTTGCAGAAAACATTTGACAGAGAGTCACACTACATACTATTGAAGAATTCCTTCCACTAATTGAGAAGTCTATGACTAGACGATAATTAGAGTTTACAACATTCGGGTTGAGTATATTCTCAATGAATGTTCATCCACTGTATTATTAATTCCCCCCTTATTTTATTTTATTTATTTTTTCATGGATTGTGGCCATCACCAATGGGCCAGCATTTGTTCCCCATCTCTAGTTACCCCTGAAGGTGGTGCTGAACTGTTTTCTTGAACTGCTGAAGTCCATGTGGCGAAGGTACACTCACATAATGCTGATGTGGAGGTGCCAGTGTTGGACTGGGATGGACAAGATCAGAAATCAGACGACACCAGGTTATAGTCCAATGGGTTTTTTGGATACCACAAGCTTTGGGACCTTAGCCCATTCATCAAATGAAGTGAGAGAGGAGTCCACTGACAGAATTTATAGGCAGAAAGATCAAGGGCAGAGAGATCAAAAGTTCATACTAATGGTGTGAGTGGAGTGTCAACAGCTGAATAACAAGCAAAGAGATGACCTGTAATTGGAAAAATGAGGCAGAGAGATAATTACAAAAAAACTAAAAATGAGGTGGTGCTGGAGACAAACCAAATAACTGGAATAACATGATAGGTATAAGATTTGCATGCCTAGGGTCTAACCAAAGTAACAAGTAGTCTAAAACTGTACAAACTAATTAAGGTAGAGAGATCATAACAATTTGTAAAGGTGGTAGTGTCAAAACAGAACAGTAAGGAAGATTTTATGGAAAGAGAACAGTGTGGTGAGGTTACGTGTAGCGCGACATGAATCCAAGATCATGGTTGAGGCCATCTTCATGAGTAAAGAACTTGGCTATCAGTTTATACTCAGCGATTCTGTGCAGTTGTATATCTCAAAGGCCGCTTTAGAGGACGCTTACCCAAAGATCGGAGGCTGAATGTCCTTGACCGCTGAAGTGTTCGCCAACTGCGAGGGAACATTCCTGTCCAGTGATTGTTGTGCAGTGTCCATTCATCCGTCATTGTAACAGCTGCATGGTCTCGTCAATATACCATGTCTCGGGGCATCCTTACTTGCAGCATATGAGATAGACGACATTGGCCAAGTCACATGAGTAATTGCTGTGTATGTGGTGGGTAGTGTTCCCATGTGTGATGGTAGTATCCCTGTTGAAGATCTGACATGTCTTGCAGAGGTTGCCATGGCAGGGTTGTGTGGTGTTGTGGTCGATGTTGTCCTGAAGACTGGGTAGTTTGCTGTGAACGATGGTCTGTATAAGGTTCAGCGGTTGTTTGAAGGTGAGAAGTGGAGGTGTAGGATGATCTCAGCGAGATGCTCATTGTCATTGGTGACATGTTGAAGGCTGTGAAGAACTGGCATAGTCTTTCTGCTCCAGAGAAGTACTGGATGACCAAAGGTACTTTATCGGTCATATCCTGTGTCTGTCTTCTGAGGACGTTATTGCGGTTTTTCGCTGTGACACATTGGAACTGGTGATTGATGAGTTGAGCATCATATCCCATTCTTATGAGGGCATCCTTCAAAATCTTTAGGTGTCCTTCGCGTTCCTCCTCTTCTGAGCAGATCCTGCATATGCGCAGGGCTTGACTATAGGGGACAGTTTCTTTTACATGTTTAGGGTGGAAATTAGAGAAGTGCAGCATGGTGAGGTTACCCATGGGCTTGTGGTAGAGTGAAGTACTGAGATGTCCGTCCTTAATAGAGATGCATGTGTCCAAGAATGAGACTGATTCTAAAGAGTAGTCCTTGGTAAGTCTGATGGTGGGATGAAACTTGTTGAAGTCGCTAATGTGTCATTTCAGTGATTCCTCGCCATGAATCTAAAGGGAGAAAATGTTGTTGATGTGACTGGTATATAGTGTTGGTCAGAGGTCCTGCACAGCAAAGAAGTCTTGCTCGAACTTGTGCAAGAAAATGTTGGCATATTGGGGTGAAAATTTGGTCCTCATTGCTGTTCCATGTGTCTGGATGAAGAACTGGTTGTTGAAGGTGAAGACGTAGTGGTCGAGGATGAAGCAGATAAGGTGTAGCATGGCGCCTGGAAATTGGCAGTTGTTGGTATTGAGTGTTGAGGCTGTTGCAGTGATGCCACCATCATGCGGGTGCTGGTGTAGAGCGCCAAAGTGTCCATAGTGACGAGGAATGTTCCTGGATCGATTGGTCCATGATTGCTGATTTTCTGTAAGAAATCTGTAGTCTCACTGCAGAAGCTGGTGTTTCCTTGTACAATGGGTTTTAAGATGCCCTTGACATAGCCAGAGAGGTTCTCACACAGGGTCCCATTGCCTAATACAATGGGACATCCAGGTGTGTTGGCTTTGTGTATCTTCAGAAAGCAGTAAAAGTCTCTTATGTGAGAAGTATATGGAATGAAAGTGCGTAGGATACTCTAAAGGTCTGGATCAAAGATCTTGATCAGTCTGGTCAGTTGATGGGTGTGTTCTTTGGATGGATCAACAGGTAGTTGTCTGTAGTGTTCCTGATTGTTCAGTTGTCAGTAAGCTTCTTTGCAGTAGTCTGTTCTATTCTGTGTGATGATGGCTCCTCCTTTGTCTGCCGGTTTGATGAGAATGTTATACCTGAGTTTACATGGCTGGTTTATAACCTTCATGATATTGACAGTGGGGGAATTAGGTCAGAGAATAGAACATCTACAGTGCAGATGGAGATCCATCGAGTCTACACTGATCATCTGAAGATCATCCTACCCAATCCCTGTAACCCCACATTTACAATAGTTAACCCAACTAGCCTGCCCATCCTTGAACACCATCGGGCAATTTAGCATGGCCAATTCTTCCAAGCTGCACAACTTTGACATTGGGAAGAAACCAGAGCACCTAGAGGAAACCATGTAGACATAGGAAGAACATGCAAACTCCACATAGACAGTTGCACAAGGCTGGAATCAAACCCAGGTCCCTGGCATTGTGAGGAGCAATGCAAACTGACATGCCATTTTGCCGCCCCAGTGATGTTAATGCCAATTGAATTTCAAGGGAAATTTGTTGGATTCTCTCCTGTTCGAGGTGGATATTGTGAGGCATTGGTATGACACAAATGTTAATTTCCATCTAATAGACCAAACTTGGATATTGTCCATGTCTTGCTGCATATATAAACAGATTACTTGAGGATTTGCAAATGGTGCAAAAACATGGCGGACATCCCCATTTCTGATCTTGTGGTGCATGTGAGGTCATAGAAACAGATGATGATTGGTTAGCCATGGACATTATTCTAAGGAACTCCTACAATGTTGTCCTGGGACTGAGATGATTGGTCTCCTACAGCCACAGTTAACTTCCTATATTCTTGATATTAGTCCAAGCAGAGTTTTCTCCTAAATTATCACTGACCTCAATTTTGCAAGGGCCCTTAAATGCCACACTCAGTTAAATGCTGCCTTGATGTCTTAGATATTCATTCTTGCCTCTGTTAGCTATGGCACAGTTGGTAGCCGTCTCGCTTCTAATGGAGTCATGGTTTCATTATGGCATAGAACTAGTAACTTCACTCTTTGAGTCAAAGCTTGCTTTCTGCAGAGCAATCTGGTCAGTACCAATCCCCTAGTCTATCCCCATGATCCTGCACCATGGACGTTCACCACTTTGACTGTTTCTTGTCCTCAAGTGCCCATGTAATTTCCTTTTAACTTCTACTTCTCTTGCAGATAGTGAGTTCTGAGTCAGAAAGAGCATTACAAAAACAAAAAAAAACTGACACTTCAGTGCAGTTATGAAGGTGTGCTGCACTGTAAGGTACCATTTTTCAGAGGAGGTGTTAAACTAAGGCCCTCTCTGCCCATCTAGGTGGATATAAAACATTGCACAACACTTATTAAAAGATGAGCAATGGAACTATTGATATTGTCTAATAATGGTTCCTCAATCAGCATCACAAATAGATTATCTAGTAATGCCTAGAAATGATCATTTTTGTGTTTGTGGGAGTTTACTGTAGATTTCACACTCTTTCCTCTCTTGCTGAATGCCATGGAATGTTAGAAAGATTTTGCAGGTTGTTCACTTTGAGCTATGCAAATGTTCCTTCCATGGCCAACGATCCTTGAGTAGGTCTTGCGCCTGGGGCCATCCAGCTCAAAAGCAGGAACACTACCGGACAAACCATTTGGTTGAGCTTCTTGTGTGCAAATTGTGCCTGCCATTTTCCTATATTCCCACAGTAATGTCCTTCAAATATACCTCATTTGCTGCAAAACTCTTTGAGACGTCTTGAGGTCAGTTAAGTTCTTGCAAAGGAACGAGACATTTGTTTTTACTCTTGTGGTGTTATACAAATTTTTTAAGCATTTGAACAGTTAGTTTGCAATGTATTTCATAATCCTTTTACATTATATAGTGTAAATGTTTGAGAATTTAATTAACTCAACCTGACAACCCATGATCTATGGACTTTGATGCAAAAAACAGTAGACTTTTCAGTTTCATACAGTGAATTAAGAACTGCATTTTGCAACGTATTGTATTTGTTTGTATACTGTGAAATACTTTTATTAGTGTATATTTAGTATTTATTTTAAGTGCCTATGACAATTTTATAAATGATGATTTCTCTTTTTTGTATCATCATGCAATTCAGCATCTACTGCCATGGTCATTCAATAAACCAATTATTGGTCTGCCTGTCATTACTCAACATGGTTGGCTAGCTTCATTATCTTGGATATCCAAGACACTGAATATTGATTCCCATCGCATTATTCAGCATGAAATGAAGACATGACACAAAATTCTATTGCATTGGAATTCTGAAATGGCAGTTTACATAAAATTAATTAGTTTGATTACCGTCGTTAACTGTCAAATGTTAAAGCTTTATCATTCTGCTGAACCTTTCCCTTAAAATATGCACCAGAATTATTGCTGCACTTTTACATAAGATGAATTTGATCCTTAAAGCATTTGCAGGTTTAATGCCTACCCAGTCAATTTGCATCTCTATAACTCTATTTTGATAACAATGAATGTGATTTTGTTGCTCATGAATATCCATATGCTTCATAAAGTTTGATTTAAACATCATTAATAAATTATAATACTGTTATAAAAATTGCATAAAAACAGACAATTAAACATTTACCATTGAAGTTGTGATAGGCCGGAGAGTTTATATGGACAGCAAACACATAGGGGCAGCAAACACATAGCACCCTGCCAGATTGGCATTTGCATAAAATGCAAAAATAGTACTGTGTAGCTGTGCAGGACAGTTACTTTATTTCCCCAAAGATCCCTGATATTAACTTGTTCCTCAAATGTATGAAGTACAGTTTCAGCAAAAGAACATCAAGCAGTCCAATTTCTTCTTTGAGTTGTTAAAACAAGAAACTAACAATCCAAAATTCCCTTTCCGGTTTATATTCCTAAATAAAATATGTAGTTCTTAAACATACAGGATAAAAAGATACTGATGTGGCCCTAATCTTTACTTGGATTGGGTCCTCAATGGAGTTCTTAAATTATGACATTATACGCAGTAAATGTTATGCTGAACCTGTTTGTTTTTCTAAATTGTTGTCATTTGTTTGTACATTTTTAACTTCATAACTTAGTCTATGCTGAAGTTTTAACACTGCAATGTCACCCCTGGACTGTTAAAATGTTTCTTCAATAAAATACTATTATTTTTGAAGCAAAGATTTCAAAATGTTATAACATCCTATGATGCGCAATATGAAGTGAAAGATAAAGCAAATCCCACAGCAATATCATAACATAATTTAAAGTAATGTAGTAATGATTCATACAGTCCTATGTCTTAATTTAAGAGGAAATCAAAGATTACTTGATAGTGACTGTCAAAAACATATTTATTGCTGTTAAGAGATTGAACTAGCATGCCAGGTCTGTTCTGGAAATGTACATGAAGTTATAACACAGGAACAGGCCATATGTCTCAATTTTCCATGCTTCCACTGTAGTCATCTTACTCTATTAGAATAATTTTTTTTCGCCATTATTTGTTTATCTAGTTTCCCCTTGAATTAATCTATACCTTAACTACACCAACTAGTAGTGAGTTCCACATTCTAACTACTCTGATTCTATACTTTCCTCCTTAATTGAATTAAGATTAGCTATCTCATATATATAATTTCTGGTTTTGAAATGCCTGACAAGTAGATGAAGATTCTCGACATCTACGTGATTGAATTTCCCTGATGAATTTAATTTGCTATTTTAGTTCACCCACTGCCAGGCATCAACCCAACAAGATAATTCATGAATTTATTCAATCTCCTGTTGAATTAAGTATTTCCATTTCCCTTTGATATTCAAGAGGATGTGGGCAGACTGGTGAGATGGGCAGATACATGGCAGATGCAATTTAATGCTGAGAAATGAAAAGGGGCATTGGAGAGGAAATGATACAATTCAATCATTTGTGTAAGGACAAGAAGGTTTGAGGATGTGGACACACAATTTTTTTGAAGAAGAAGACGGGATGTTTGACTTTGAGAAGAGCCATAGTACAGTAACAAAGATATTATGTAAAACGTTTTACAAAATATGGTTAGTCCCAATTGGTCTATGATGGGGTGGGGGGATGGAGTTGTAACATGGATGAGTCATAATTGCTGTGTAGTGTGATGACCTGCACAAGGCATACCTTTGCTATTTCTCTATGCCCAGTCTTGCTTGAATTCCCTTTCCATTTGTGCATAAGAATTTCCCATTTTAAATTTCAGTGAGTAATATGACGAATGAGAAGAATGCGTGAAATGATTTCCCATTTTTCCAATTGTCTTCCTGGTATGTGGTGAAAGAAAACACCAATCCTTGGCTCCACCTTTGGTTATGCCTCATATGCCTGGAAATGGGACTCTGGTGACTGGGACATGGTGATGAATCTCTCAGGTTTCAAATCATTCTTCTACTCTAATTGTCTGGGTGTTGTTGGAGTTAGGCGGGAAAAGGTCCAAATACTGTTGGAAACTCAGATCCAATTTGCTATCTTTTACGCAGATGAGGCATAGGTAGCTAATCCACTGCTAGGTCAGATAGGTCCTAGGTCACTCCTAGGTCATTTTAAATATGTTGGTGATGCCTGCAACATTTGGTCTAATTAGCTTTGCAGTTTTTATGTCGGATGGTCGACTTTTCCTAGGTTTTGGGAAACCCAATGGCTGAATTGAAGTAAGTACAGCTTCAGACAGAAAGTATGTACTTTTTACAACACTGTGAGCTGCCAGGAAGACCAAAAGTACTTCACCTCAAACTCAAAGGTCTTATCATCAAATACTATCCTCCTACTCCTGGCAGCAAATTCTTTAAATGATATCAAGGCCTCAGAGAATGTGCAGAGGAGATTGGCTATAATCGTCCTGAGGATATGGGACTTCAATTGGAAAAGCTGGGTTTCTTTCCCTTTGATCTGCGTGAATTTAGTAAAGATGTTCAAAATCCCCATGTGTTTTAATAGGTGAATAACAATAATAATAATAATAATAATAATAATAGAAGCTATTTCCGGTGGCAATTAGAAGATACAAGTGTTGGCAAAAGAATGAGGAGAACTTTGGTCTTGCTGGAGTTTTAACACAATCTGAACGAACTGTCAGAAGTCAATTCAATAGTAAATCCTGAAAGAGTTTTCTATTGAAATTTAGCATAAAACATTTGCAGAGTCATGGGAGAAAGGAGAGTGGAATGGGATTGATCAAGTATCTCTTTGAAAGAGCTGGCACAGGCATAATGGACTGAATGGCCTCTGTCTGTGCAATATCATTCAGGATGGGCAACAAATGTCAGACTAGCCGGTACTGTCAACATTCTATGAAATAATACATTTTTAAAAAACTTTTGATGATTCCATTAAATTGTGATTGTTGCATTTTGCTAGATAGTTTGTGAGTTAACAATCTGGTACTTGAGTGTGCAGACATAAATATTTGAAATCATTTATAGGCTGTGATACTTTGCCAGCTTATCAAACATTTTCAGGGAAACACTGAAAACAATTGTCCCAAAATTAAGACTTGTAATTGAAGACAAATATTGGCAGTGTGTTAGAGCATGCAGAAGAAGGAGGTAGTGGGAAGTTTAAAGAAATGAGGGCTCATTGAAACATATAAAATTCCATGCTGAGTTTAGTAAGGTAAATGCCGAGAGACTTTTTAACCCTGGTTGGGAAATCTACAATTTGGGATCATGGTTGAAGAACAAGGGGTCAACTGTGTAGAATTAAGATAAGAAGACACCAGTTAAATGGTGTATTGAAGTATTTGTGAATGAAAATATACAGTAAATATTGAGCTGAAAACACACGAAAACCAAAATATTAATACAAATCATGGACAAAGGCATGAACAGCAGTGTCTCCACATGATCGGGTTGCAGTTAAAACTTAAATCAGATTCTAATTCATCTTGCTAATTTTTAATAATGTAGCATTACTTTCCAAAAACTGCATGAACTGACAAATCTTGTAAATGCTACTTGTGAATGAGGCTGCAAAGTTCTATTCGATTGCCAAATTCACAGTCTGGTACAATACTTGACCCCCAAGGTGAATTTCTGATTCCATGTTACTCAATCATCATCATCATCATCTACTTGCAACTTGGTTATATGGCCATTGTCTAATCTGCCTCAGCTCATTTGTTGGTGTCTCACCTTTGTTGCCTCTAAACTTGACTATTCAATTCCATGGAGGCAAGCCTCTTAATTTTCATCCTCTAAAAATTTGACTGAATCTAGAATTCTGCTGTTCATATTCTGAACACAGTAGCTACAGTTCTTTTGGCACTCCTGTGCTGGAATATCTACATTGGCTTCTGGTCAGTAACGTTTACATTTCAACTTTCTTATCCTCATTTCCAAGTTACCCGATTGCCTCACATTCTCCCTGTGTTCTGTGATCACCTTTATAAGCATTAGGGTTCCGAGCTGTCGATACTCTTCCAGTCCAGGCCTTCTGTGCATCTGTGAGTTGGCAGTATGTTTTCACCTGGTAAAGCCCTAAAGTTCATAATTCCCTCTTTACACCCTTATGCCTCTCTTTCCTCTTAACAGTCACTCATCAAAGCATATCTCTTTGACCTTGCTTTGGTCATCTTGTCTAAGATAGGATTAAGTTCCTTAGTATCAGACTTGGGTTTGTTATTGTCATGTCGTCTTAGTGCTTAATGGTGCTAATCAATACAAGCTGGTTTTGTTAGATCAGATAATGTTTGCTTTAAGGCAATTTGTGGTATCTAATATAAGATTTGAACTTTTTGTCTAAGATTGCAGTCATTGACAACTACACATGAAAAATTGCAGTTGAATTTCCTCAGAAGGTCAGAACCTTGCAATGTAGGTTTTGCCTGATGCAGCAATGATGATCTTATTGCTCATACTATAAGCAACTATGCACGAATAATATGGTATCGAAGAATCCAACAAATGTTTATTATAGCCTGCTATGGTATACAAACTTTACATTCTAAGGTACATTAGTGTCTGGGCTAAATTTAAGCTATTAAGTTACTAAGAACAGCATGCTTCATCTAGCATGTCATGCTTCTGGTGATCCCAAGTAAGATGGAGAATGAAAACACTTAGACTTTCAGGTTACATTTTCTGAAATAGTGATGATATCATGAAGCTGTATCTTAAAGGTGCAATGACATATTAATCATGAGACATGACACAACATTACCTTGGCAAATATAGTGTTTTTGTTGAAGCTAAGGACATTCTTGATCAAAGAAATTCCTATATTCCAAATATATCTAAATAACTGGCACTGAAAATTATGGTAGAGATGGCAATGAAATAAATTTAATTGAATAATTTGATATTTTATAGCAAGATAAGTTTGCTTAAATGCCACAACCTTCCATCTTCTACCTTAATAACAACACATGATTAAATAAGCTTAGAATTTTAAGAAACAAGTGAAACAGAAAAAGGATGAAACCATATACCTTCTTCTTTTGCTTTGCCATACAACAATGTAATGACTAATTTTATACATTAGCTGTATCTTCCATTAAATATTGCAATATCACTTGATGCCTTATATTCAAAAAATCTACTGATGTCAGTCATGAATTTGTTCATTGCCTGAGCACCTGCAGCTCTGTGGGGTAGAGAATTTCAAAGATTCTCAACTATCTGAGCGAAGATGTTTCTCCTCACTTCAGTCTGAAATGGCTGGCTGCTTATTTTGAGACTGTGACCTCTTGATTCTGGACTTCCCTGCTGGGAAAATAACAGTCCTTTAGCACGTACTACATGAAGCTTCAATCTTCTTGTCCCTACAGCATATAAACACATTTTCCACATAAGAAAACTCACTCATTCCAGGAATTTCATCTCACTCACACTACAGCAAGTTAATTTTCTTCCTCAGGCAAGGAAATAAAAACTGTACACCTTATGTTGCTGGATTGAGGATTGCAACATTTTTTTCCTCTCATTCTTCAGCTCAAATCTTTTACTTTGAAACTTGCTAGAAGTACAAGCTAATAACTGTATGGCGAGTGTAATAGGATATCTGGAACCTTACTGAGTGATGCACCAACAGTCTAACTCTTTCATCAATGAGATTTAAAGATTTGGAAAGAAAGTGATGGGTGACTGAGAAATGGGGGAAATTCAAGTCACATCCAGCACAGAAAGACAAAGAAAAAAGGAGAAAAAGTGGGTAAAAATACAGAACAGAAAAGGGAGACATAAAGGAAAAGTAGGAATATTTAAATAATGTATTTTTAAATCTCAAAGAAGAATGTATTACATACAGAAATGAAGCTAAATTAATTAAAATTATTACCTTTCTGCATTGGTAAGGTTGATTGGTGTTGTATTAGCTATTGCCATAAAGCAATGGTCACATTTACTAAAGGGTACTAACATATTTAAGTAACAACTCTAATCTTTAGTGCTGAGTTTCATTTGAGTTCAAAGCGCAAACCTGGATAGTTCTTAAAAATATTGGAGAAGGTGAGTAAACAATGCAGTTTTCATAAAGCCAGTGGCAGGGCAACACAAATAGTCCTAAAACTTGTGATGACATGTACAATTCAGAGTTTTGTTTCCTTGCCACAGATTCCTAGGCGCTTTGCAATTTAAATTGTCATCAATTTCACAGCAAGATCGGGACTAATTGCATTTGAAGTGAGACAGTAGTTTTAGTTTTAAAACATTGCCTATTTGATCTAGCACTGTCTTAAAAATGAAATGTATCACAACAGTGTTGTGGAATATCAATGTTTGAATTGCTCAGCATATTTATATCACATTTCACTCTCCATTATTTTAACAGGAGCATTAAGGCATTTCAAATAAATTGATTTACAAATCTGTTAAAATAATTGGTAAATTAGTTTCACAGGGTGTATTGTACATTCGTATTGTATTGCACAATGACTTCATTCCAAACATAAATGGACTTGTAATCAGTTGTTGTTTTCATTTAATTAATTTTAAGAATTATGTAAATATTATTTACAAAACAGAAACAGGTCAAATGACACTATCCTGCTCACTCCAATACCAAGTATCAAGTTGAACATGGGTACAATCTCATTCCTTGTGACAGACGGCAGAACTAAGACAAATTGGGGAAGATTAGGATGTATCAACGTGCTATAAGCCCACCGGTTGCAATGGGAAGGTAATAAAAGCAAAATACTGCAGGTGCTTGAAATCTTAAATAACAACTGAAAGTGGTAGAGAAGCTCAGTGCATTTGGCAGCATCTGTGGACAGAGAAATAGAGTTAACACTTCAAGTTTGATGACTTGCAGTCATGAGATAGGAAAGGGGACAATGGTACAGAATAGTAAACAAGTTGGCATTGTGTTTTTTAAAGGAACAATCTCACTCCTGGGGTTTTGTTCTCAATAATACTCATCTTTCTAAAACGAATCAGCAACAAAGTGTGCATGAACAATGCACATTAGAAATATTGAGTTTCCTTAATTGTAAAAAATTCATAAAATCAAAGAGATTCAGATGTAATTTAATTTATTTATCCATGTTCAACTGCTGAAAGACATTTTGTGTATCTGGACTTGGTTGAGCACAATAATGGGATTATGTTACAACTATATTTGGTGCCAGATTCAATTTTGTTATACACCATCCAATTTCCAGGTCCAGGTGTTTGCCCTATAATCTAACTCTGTTAGAGATATAGAGAAAAATTTCACTCAAACATGCAAGGCATTTATTTATTCGCAGAATTGTACCTCATTTTGAAAAAAAAATTGCCCTGAATGTTTGTAATTTGTAGAACAAAAAAGCTAATATTAAGGAGTGAGGGCCAAATCAAATTACAACCCAGTTCTAGAGGGAATGCGATGGATGTCAAATCATTTATCTTGGAAAATCTTTATTTTATTAATTTATAAGATGAAATGGTGTCTGAGTAGCAATGCTTCATACATGTGTCTAACTCTTATTGCAAGCCGGCAAGAAATGAAAATACAAAATCCTGTATCTTCTTTTCCAGCAGTAGGCTAGATCTTGCAAAGCATCTAGCTAAACTTGTATAAATATCAAGCTAGGCATATACCAGAAATTGCAAGGAACCAAGAGCATAATGACAGTGTGTAACTTCAGGAAATTAATATTAGTAAAGAAAAAAAGTGCACCTTGAGAAATTAAATACTAGAAGTTGACACATTCTGCTGACAATCTGTGACTCTGGAGTTGTGTGTGACTCTTTAACATCTCAAATGTGGTTGCCAACTTTTTCCAGTTGGAATGTATTATATTGAAGTAAACATAAAATACATTCAGTCAAGGAAAGTAAGAGCAGTGCATCTATTGTGGGGATAAAAGATTAATCATTATGCTGCAATCTATTTTTAATAAGCAACATTATCGTACTCCAAATAAACCTGATGGTCTGATACAGCTATATCATGCTGCACAATGGTTGTACATTTTCTTTTGGTTTGACAAACAGGTTTTATAATTGTGACCATTATTGTGTCTAATATAGCTGAGCTGATAAATGAATCTGAATGTGCTGTTAGAAGCTATTTTCATCACAAAGAATCAATGGTGAAAAAATAGTCTTTATTCATGCATCTTAAGTTTGAATTTATTTGAAGATAATTTCATTGACAAATTCAAACAAAAATAACCATTTATCACATAAAAACGCAAAGGGTAAAAACTTTCTTCCTCTTTTACATGTAAATTACTTATTACATTTTATTCGCAGTAGAAATGTGCTGTTTTCCATGGCATTTATAAGGTTTGCGATTCTTGCTTTTTCATTTAGAACATGTTTATGCATAATTCATGAAAATTGATGCATAGAATTTGAGCATGCATACACTGGAGATATGAAGAAAAAAAATCAAAGATGCAACAATGTGATAGTTCAGAGCATGGTCTATTTGAATTTCGTTTTCTTTCCATTAATCCATAAATTCAATTCTTATCAAATGTAATAAATAAACAAGGCATTCTACTAGAGACACCTGACAATTTGCCACAAACATAATTTAGAAATGCAGAAATTTTGACTTGCACCTCCAAATAGCTTTTATTTTTAATTTGATTTTAAATCAAGCTTTTTAAATAAAAGAAGCCCACTCCCTAGCGTTGCTGTTCTGGAATCCTCCAGATTCAGAAGTGATCCCTGTGGAATGTAACAAATGTGATCTCACTGTTTATAAAAGGAGGGAGAAGGAAAGTGGAAAATTGAAGCTTAGATGTCTTGGCATCAGCAGATGGTAAAATATTGCAAACTATTGCAAAGGCTATGTTAACAGGGCACTTAGAAAATCGCCATATGTTTAGATAATGTCGACACGTTTTCATGAAAGGAAAATCATTTGTAGTAAATCTAACACATTTTTGAGGATGTAAGCAGAATGGTGAATAAGGAGGGACCTCATATGGGATTTTCAAAAGGCATTTCAAGGTGTCACACAAGAGATTGTTCCATGAGATTAGTGTTCATGGGATTAAAGGTAAAATATTAACACATTGACAATTAGTCAGCAGACAGAAAACAGATTATAAAAATAAATTGGTCATTCCAAGACTCTAGGGGTTAACTAGTGGAATGTCACAAAGATGTGCTTGGGCCTCGATTACTTATAATCTATATCAATGATTTAGATGAGATGACTGTACTTAATGTCTTTAAGTTTACCTTTGATGCGCAGCCAGATAGAAAACATGAGCTTTAAAGAGGATGCAAATGATAATCGCTTGATAAGTGATCAGAGAACAAAAATGGCAAACAAAGTTGAATGTGAAGCATTGTGAAGTTGCCATTTTGATATAAAAAAAGAACATCCTCACAGACGCTCACATACGTGAAATATTTCCTTTGTTTCTCTCTCCATAGATGTTGTCTGATCAACTTTGTATGTGCAATATTTTATGGTTTTGTTTCAGATTTCCAGCAGCAGTATTCTGCTTTTCAATGATTGCAATGATTTTCATGTATTTCTACATCACAGAATCACAGATGTGTTGTGGCACAGATGGAGGCTATTCAGTCCATCGTGTCTGTAATGGCTCATTAAATGAGTACCGTTACATAGTGTCAATCTCCTGCTATTCCTCATATCCTTGCAAATTATTTTTATCCAAGTATTCATCCAAAGCCCTCTTGAATGCCACAATTGAACCTGCCTCTACTACATTTCCAGGCAGTACATTCCATACCCTAACTACTCACTGGCTAAAAAAGATTTTCTTCATTTCACCCCTGCCTTTTTTGTAGATCACTTGAAATAGAAAATACAAATCTACTCCAAAACCTTAGAAAATATCCATTGACCACTACTTTGTTTCCTGTTGCCCAGCCAATTTTGTATCCACGTTGCTATTGACCTTTTAATTCTATGACCGATAACTTTCCTCATAAGTCTGTTGCATTGCACTTTATCAAATGCCATCTGAAAGTCTGTCTACCACATCAACGGCATTACCCTCATTCACCCTGTTTGTTACCTCTTCAAAAAAATTAAACACCATTCTTCTTTAAAATCTGTAATGACTCTTCCCAATCAATCCACTTTTGGCTTCTTTGGCTTTGTGCTCTGGCCCCGGATTGCAATGGCCTGAGATTCCTTGCGAAAGCTTCTGAGTCGGGTTTCCTTGACTTCAGGGGCCCTGGAGCCGTGAATTGAACTAACATGGACTTTGTCTTTTTTTTTCTTTTGTTTATATATATAGTATATAAAATGGTGTGGGAGAATGGTAACTTAAACGTTTGTAAAAATACAGGTGACAATAAATTATTATTCTATTCTACTGATTCTACCTGAAATAATTGTTTCTAAAAGCTTTCCTACCACTGAAATTAAACAGACTGATCTGGAATTGCTGGGCTTCTCCATGTAACCTTTCTTGAACAGGCCAATAATATTTGCAATTTTCCAGTCTTCTGTTAACCACTCATCTCTGTCAATTCTGCCCAGTTCTTTTTTTGCCTTATTAAAGTCAACTCTCCATCAGTTGATTTTTCTCACTCTGGATTGTTGCATATTCATTCTCTACCTGTAATCCTGAACCTTATAATAAATGTTCCCCACTTGGCCCACCCTATTTCCAGGAATCGAGTCCAACAGTACATCTTTTCCTGTTGCATTGGAAATATATTACTGCAGGAAGTTCTCACACACAATTCAGGAACATTTGCCCCTCACTGCCCCTTACACTACAAATACCCCAGTTTATGATTGGCTAATAGAAGTTTCCATAAAACTAAACTATCATGTTGGCACCTCTCTGTACTTTTCCTACAGATTTTGCCCTCTACACCCTTACCAGTAGATGATGGTCTATAAATTATAATGAGCAATGTAATTATATACTTTTTGTTTCTTAATTCTAGCCAAACTGATTCTGTGCTTTTTTCCCACTGAGACACATTCGTTCTGCAGTTCTGAACAGCCCTCCTTAATCAATACTTCTGTCCCTCCTCCTTTCCATCTCTTTCTATCTTTAATGAATACCTTGTACCCATAAATATTTAACACCGAGTCTTGCTGTTTTCTGAGCCAGGTCTCTGTCATCACCATAAAATAAAAATTCCACATGGCAACCCTGATTTAGACCTCAATTTCTTCACTCTGACATCACCTACCAAGGTGCTATTGTCTTTGTTAGTGCCATTTGCACTCTAAATATTTTGTGAGCCTAGCTCTTTTCTATTATTCTCCCTTGGTTCCCATATCCTGCCAAGTTAGTTTAAAGCCTTCTCAACAACACCAGCAAAGAACTCAGTCCCAGCTCTGTTCTACTGCAATCTGTCTGTCTTGTGTAGATGCCATCTTCCCCAGAGCCAGTCCCACTATCCTGGGAATCTAAAGTCCTTTTTCCTGAACCATCTTTCCAGTCATATATTAATCTATGTTATCCTCCTATTTTTGTACTCACTTGCATGTGGCACTGGGAGTAATCCAGAGATTACTACATTTGAGGTCCTGTTTGTTAACTTTCTACCTAGATCCGTTGTTACTGGCTGAAGAACCACATCCTCCTTCCTACCTAAGACATTTGTAGCAACATGGATCACAGCATCTGACTGTTCATCCTTTCCCCGAAGAATGTCCTATAGTCACTTTGTGATAACCTGGGCTCTGGCACCAGGGAGGTAACATATCGATCTGAAGTCACATT
Organism: Rhincodon typus; assembly: GCF_021869965.1. Lineage (NCBI taxonomy): Eukaryota > Metazoa > Chordata > Chondrichthyes > Orectolobiformes > Rhincodontidae > Rhincodon > Rhincodon typus. The sequence continues at coordinate 31,870,129 of NC_063334.1, forward strand.
AATGGCCATAGAAAATCCTGGCTGTTCCTCTAACTAATGAATTCCCTATCACTACTGCTTCTCCTTTCTTCATTTTCCTCACTGTCTGTACAGTTGAGCTGCCTGCAGTGCTACAAATGTGGCACTGACTGATTCCCCTGAGGAATCAACATCCCTATCAGTTTCCAAAATGGAAAACTGATTTGCTGAGCAGGATTACAGGGAACTCCTGTACTACCTGCCTGTTTCTCTTGGACAGCCTGGTGGTCATCCAATCTCTTCCTTCCTCTGGGCTCTTAAGCCGTAGTGTGACCACATAATCCTCTGACCTGTGGATGCGCCACAATGTAGTTTAAGTTGTGAAACATAGAACTCAGTTTCTGCAGCTGGAAGAATGTCCTCCACATATGGTTATCCAGGAACCTGTTAGGATCCCTGACTTCCCACATAATATAGGCTTCGCATTCCACTTGATCAACATGTGCTGACACGTCTTAAATTTAAACTTTCTTAGTTTTACTTACTTAGACCTAAACTTACTTCCCTTGCTGCGACTTTTCTCTACTTCCTTTATGCTACCTTACTTACTTACATTGCTTTATTATGTTGGACCTGACTTTCACATATCCTTGCTGTGTCTTAGGCAATCCCTTCTTCCAAAAAATGTACTTCTTAAATTACAAACTGATCAACCTGTCACTTTCCTGTGATATCAGTTTGATTATTTTTCTCAATCAGCTGTCTCCCAAGTTGGAGCTGTTAAATGCTACCTCCTTTCTCTCTGCTGTGTTGAAGAATAATCATTTAAACCTAATGTGTAGGTACAGCAAGCAAGTAGAATGACAAATAGTATATCAATCCTTATTGTAAGGAGATTGGATGATAAAAGTAAGGAACTCTTGCTGGACCTGCATAGGTGGGACTGCAACAAACTTTCATTAGGTTGATTTCAGGAAAGAAAGAACTTATATATGAAGAGGGATGGAGAAGAATGGGTCAAATTCCATGAAGTTTAGATAAATGAAAGGGTGTCAGCTACTACATTTAAATTTCTTCAGTTACATCATCCCTTACAAAAACAGGCATTTTATTCAAGTGAAAATCAAAAGAACTGTGGATGCTGTAAATCAGAACCAAAAATAGAGATTGCCGGAAAAGCTCAGCAGATCTGGCAGCATCCACGGACAGAAATCAACATTAATGTTTCGGGTTGAGTGACCCTTCCTCAGAACAAGTGCAGCTGTTTCTGTGCAGAACGAATGTGTAAACTGCAACTTGTCTCCCATTCCTTTCAACAACCCTTCAACTTCTCGGAGAAAATGTTGCAGGTGCAGGACTTTTTAAAAATTCATTTGTGGGACGTGGACATTGCTGGCTGGCTAATATTTTTTATTTCCCATTCCTAGCTGCACTTGAGAAGGTGATGGTGAGCTGCCTTCTTGAACTGAACTTCTGGAATTGGAATTCAGATTCCTCTTTGGCTAAGCTGGAGATCCTCTCCACCCTTCCAAAACTTCAGGCCTAAGTACATTCAAAATCAAAATTGTTTACTTGAGAATCAAGAGTTTTGGGCAAAGGAATAAGGGATGTGGAGATTTTCAGGAGTAGAAGTAGATGGTCATCTTAAGTGAATCATCTTGATGATGCAACCTACTTCTATTGTTTAATTCTCATGTTCTTATGATATCCATTAAACATAAGCAGAAGTGTCTCTTCAATGGTTCAGCCATTTAGGATTCATGGTGAATGTTGTAGGTATCCTTAATGTGTGGATTACTGTAATGATAGTGAAAAGCCCAGGTTTTAATCTATAAGATTGGCTGAGTTAATTGATATTAACAAAGGTGGCAAGCTAATGCAGTTCCTTTAGTGTTTCTCAATTTCCATGAGCACAGGAATGAACAAAATCACTTGGAAGAAAAAAGAAATAAAAATGTTTAGTGCTCCTCCTCACAATCCAGTTGCCCCAACTGGAATGTGGTACACATGCACAATTCAGTGGTTACGGTGGTTGAAGATGAGGTTGGATGTGACCATACCCTCAACTCTCTGATTTGTACTTACACTGCAGGCTGGACTGTCAGGATCATATATATCAATATAAGAACTAGGAGCAGGAGTAGGCTATTCAGCCCCTTGAACTTGCTCTGCCTTTTGACAGATCATGGAATACATGCATGAACAAATTATCCATGTATCAATGGACGGTGATCTCAGCCACGACCTCAAGAATAGAAAGAAATGAAAACACAAACAATTTCAGGTAGTTGTTTAGGTGTACAGAGTTTGAATACTGCTGAAGAAAATATTTCAAAACAACTGTTTCAGTACTGTGCAGTAGCAACATGAGTGATATTCACTACTAATAAGAATCAGTTGTCAAGACAAAAAGATGTTTTCCCTGTCACACTTATAGATAATATAATAAATGAATTTCAATGCTGGCATGATGCTAGGTGTGTGGAACAAATATCCCAAAAACTGCTGGTTCATGTCAAACAGCATATCCCTTCAGCTGTTTGCAGAAGCAAAGTATTAATCGTATCAAACCAGCTCTTGTAAAACTCATTTCACAGTGTTCAACATTAGACGTGATTCTGTGATTGGACAGCATTTGCTGAATAATCCTGAATATGTGACAAATTCTACTGACACCAAATTTAGGATTATCAGCTGGGCTCACAGTGTGGAACACTTGCGTGTGCTGGAAGCTACATATTAATGCATAAGATGCTGTTATTTGCAGGCCAATAAAATGGCTGAATATGCACTGCAGCTTGTTCAACTCAACAAAATATATGACAATGAATCGCTGGTTCATTTCTCAAAGCAATGCCTCCACCAGTCAGAGTCCACTTGCTAACCAATCAGTACCCTTTTCTTTCTTGGTATAAATAGTTTTTTCCTTTTACTTGGCATATCATGAAAATCGGTCCAACGGGTGTGAGACAAAGAAAATGTGTATTTTTCAGCAATACAAAATCTGTTTCTGTCTAGTAAGAGAAAAGTAAGTTTATACATGGTCTCGAGAATTTAGGCATCTTCACTGACAGCTTTCACCTAGTTAGTAAGTGGAGCACAACGGAAGGAACTTGTGCTGTAAGGTCATCATTGTATAATGAAGGTACAATGGCCCTGGGCACACATTTCCATCCTTCCCAGAGTGAGGTAGACCCATTCAAGGTCACCTGGTTTACTGCAGAAGCAATGCTATAAGTGAAGCTCCTGGATGGTTAACGGAGTATGGATGTTCGCTCGAGAAAGTAATATATTTGAAATTGTGGTATTAAATCAATGCAGGATCATACAGCAGTGTTCAGACCTGATGGTTGAGTACCTTTGCCAGTGCTGACCCTTGAATAAAACAACAGTTAGCTTACTTATAAAGACAAGTTAAACTGATAAAGTTTCCGATGAAACATCATTCAATGTTAGCAAATTTAACAAAATGCAATGGAATCTTTAATGTCATTATGTAAGCTGTTTGCTGTCCTGAAGATACTTAGTATGCTGGTCCATAAGACAAACACAATTATAATTGTTGAGTAATCTGCTGAAGTCAATTTTCTTCATAATCTTTAATATATTCATGAGTGACCAATGTACTGACCAGCTTGAGGGTGTTGCATTTTCTTTTAATCTGAGTTATGCAGAGATGAGAATAGTTTTTATAAGTGCGGGAAATTTATTTACAGGAGTTTTACACATTGCTTAAAATGTCTAATCCATGCCTCAGCTCCAACTTCCAGCTCTCTCTAAGATTGAGTTTGAAGGGGTCAGCAATGCAGTTCCAATCTTTTAAATGATCAACATTAGTGTAGACAATGATGGGGCGCTGTAACAAAAAAAATCATGGAAACTTACAAATGGAAACTTATCAAACTGAAATAAAAATGTCATTACCAGTGCTTATAATGCACCACATCAAGTTCTTTCTCGTCCCACTCCTCAACTGGTCATAAATTTTAAGCTTCAGCCAACTAGTGATATAAAGTCATAGTGATGTACAGCATGGAAACAGACTCTTTGGTCCAACTTGTCCATGCCAACCAGATATCCTAGATAAATTTAGTCCCATTTGCCAGCATTTTGCCCATATCCCTGCAAACCCTTCCTATTTGTATATCCATCCAGATGCCTTTTAAATGTTATAATTGTACTAGCCTCTACCACTTCCTCTGGCAGCTCATTCCCTACCCACACCAACCTCTATGTGAAAAAAATTGCCTCTTAGGTCTCTTTTAAATCTATCCCCTCTCACCTTAAACCTATGCCCTCTAGTTATGGACTCTCCACCCCAGGGAAAATACCTTGTCTATTTACCCTATCCATCCCCCTCATGATTTTATAAACCCATGCAGGCAGTGTCACGTTCAATATGAAGAACAAGTCAGACAGATTTCTTTAGTCAACAACAGATACTAGGTTTATTACTAAAAACAAACTTACATAAAAATGTAATGATTAATGACAAACAGTTTGCACCTTGCAAATATATTCATGTTTAAGAAACCAATAAACGCAAATGCTTGAGTAAAAATGAAACAAAATTAAACACAACAGTGTTAAATTTTGAGTAATTTGGCCAAGTGTAATCTTTAATTGACAGAGGTCCAACAACAGACTCCATTGAAATATTGCGGTATTCTGGCTTTTTGAACTTTTTCACAAAAGTTAGGAGATTACGATCAATATATACCAGTATCTCCCTGTATCAAAGGTGGTCATATACTTCAAAGTGTTTCATAGCCAGGAATAAAATTATGGTAAAAAAAGACCCAAAAAGGTAACAAAGTGTGGAGCTGGAGGAACACAGCAGGCCAGGCAGCAGAGGATCAGGAAAGTTGATGTTCCGGGTCGGGACCCTTCTTCAGAAATGGGGGAGGGGGAAGGGGTCTGGGAAAATAAATAGAGAGAGGAGGGGTGGGGCTGAGGAAGGTAGGTGGGACGGTGATAGGTGAGTGCTGGTAGGCAGTGATTGGGATTGGTCAGTGAGGTGGGAGGGGCGGATAGGTGGGAGAGAAGACAGATAGGCTGTGTCAGGTCAAGCAGGCAGGGATGAGAGGGAGGGTTGGTCATGGGATGAGGCCGGGGGTGGAGATATTTTGAAATTGGTAAAATCCACGTTTAGGCCATCGGGCTGGATACTCCTGAGGCAGAATATGAGGTGTTGCTCCACCAGTTTGTGGGTGGTGTCATTGTGACACTGGAGGAGGCCCAGGATGGACACGTCACCCAGGGAGTGGGAGGGGACATTATAATGGTTGGCAACCGGAAGGTGTTGTTCTTTGTTGTGTACAGAGTGCAGATACTCTACAAAATGGTCTCAGAGTCTCTGCTTGGTCTCACCGATGTAGAGGAGGCCACGTCGGGAGCAGCGGATACAGTAGACCAAGTTGATGGATATGCAGGTGAAACCATGTCTAATGTGGAAGGTTTGGTTTTTGCCATGAATAGAGGTAAGTTGGGAGGTGTAGGGGCAGGTGTGGCACTTCCTGCGGTTGCAGGGAAAGGTGCCGGAGGTGGTGGTGTTAGTGGGGAATGAGGAGCAGATAAGGTAGTCGTGGAGAAAGCGGTCCCTATGAAAGGCAGATGGGGTGGGGAAGGAAATATATCTTCGGTTGTGGGGTCAGACTGTCGGAGGCGGAAGTGGTGGAAAATGATACGTTGGATGCAAAGGTTGGTGGGGTGATACGTGAGGACAAGCGCGATTCTGTCTTTATTTTTGTTTTTGTTGGAAGGAGGTGATATGAAGGCAGAGGTGTGGGAGACGCAAGAGATGCATTTGAGGGCATTTTCAATCACCTGAGAGGGGACATAACGGTCCTTGAAATAGGAGGACATTTGGAATGTGCTGGAGTGGAATGCCCTATCTTGGGAGCAAATGTGGCAGAGGCAGAGGAATTGGGAATAGGGGATTGCATTCTTGCAGGAAGGTAGGTGACAGGAGGTGTAGTCTAGGTATCTGTGGGAGTCAGTGGGCTTGACTCCCTTATCTGTTCCACGCTCCCCACTAACCCCACCATCCCCGGCACCATTCCCTGCAACCGCAGGAGTGCTAGACCTGCCCCTGCACCTCCCCCCTCACTTCCATTCAAGGCACAAAACAAACATTCAACATCAGACATGGGTTCACCTGCACATCTGTCAACTTGGTCCACTTCATCTGCTGCGGCCTCCTCTACATCATAGATTCATAGATCATAGAATCCCTACAGTGTGGAAACAGACCCTTCGGCCCAACAAGTCCACACTGACCCTCAGAGTATCCCACCCAGACTCAGACCCATTCCCCTATAACCCACCCAATCTACACATCCCTGAACACTATGGGCAATTTAACATGGCCAATCCACCTGCCTGCACATCTTCGGGCTGTGGGAGGAAACTGGAGCACCCGGAGGAAACCCACGCAGACATGGGAAGGATGTGCAAACTCCACACAGACAGTTGCCCGAGGGTGGAATCAAACGAGGGTTACTGGCGCTGTGAGGCAGCAGTGCTAACCACTTAGCCACCGTACCCCACATCGGTGAGACCAAGCAGAGAGTTGGAGGCCGTTTTGTAGAGCATCTATGCTCTGCATGTGACAAACAACACCTCCCAGTTGTGAACCATTTTAACTCCCCCTCCCACTCCCTGAGTGACACGTCCAACATGGGCCTCCTCCAGTATCACAATGATGCCGCCCACAAACTGGAGGAGCAGTTCCACTTCGGGAGCCTCCAGCCCGATGGCCTAAACATGGATTTTACCTGTTTCGAAATCTCCCCACCCTTGGACTCATCCCATGACCAACCCTCCATCTCATCCCCGCCTCCTTGACCTGACACAACATCTTCATCTTCTCTCCCACCTATCCGCTCCTCCCACCTCACTGACCAATCCCCGCCATCCCCTACCTGCACTCACCTATCACCATCCTATCTACATTCCCCAGCTCCATTCCTCTCTCTCCATTTCTGAGCTCTCCTCACCCTCCCCATTTCTGATGAAGGGTCCCGACCTGAGACGTCAATTTTCCTGTTCCTCTGATGCTGCCTGGCCTGCTGTGTTCCCCTGGCTCCACACTGTGTTATCTCTGACTCCAGCACCTGCAGTTCTTGCTATCCCAAAAAGGTGTTCTGATTCTGAAGCTCTCCACACACATGTTGCTGGCCCTGGTGAGTCTTCCCAAAAGCATTGCAATTGGCTGATTTTTTTAAAATTTAGACAATGGGTTATTCCAACAAATCCTTTCCAGGGACCCTGCACAAATGGTAAATATAATTTCTGGTATATTTTTGGATTTCACGCTCCACTGAAAGGAGTTGCAAGGACAGAGAGAGGAAGTAATGAGCTGTTGCTGCTGAGGCACGTCACTGTATCTCTCTGACTCAATTCAGAAATGCAATTGTCTTATTCATCCAGAAAAGAGACATATTGATGTCTCTCTATAAGTCCCCAGATTGCATGTCTCCAATTTCAGCTCTATGCAGGTGCAAAGATTTACACCTTAGTCCTTAGTGATGTGTCCTTTGTTTAAAAGACCATGGTATATTTTTATGTGTCCTCATAAAGTTTTTAAAAATAATATTTGGATTACGGATCTTCAAAACACCTCTACAGGGTTCTGAGGAGTACAGGCTGAATGGTATTTCTGTTTTCAGCGTTCCTGTCCCTGGATGTTTTCTACATTTGGCTTGCCCAGGGGCAACTGGGCTTCATCCTTGTCAATGGACAGTCCATCCTTGGGGATACTTTGGCCTGAGGCAGTCAGGCCAAGACAGGAAATTTCCCAATTCCCACTATATGGCTTGAGGATGCAAATCTGAGTGGGAGTTATTGTTATGTGTTAAGACTTAAAGTGTTGCTCCCTGTTGGGAGCAATGGTATTTATAAGCTAATGGTGACCTTTCCAAGACTTGCTGTAGGCCCACAATCCAAGCAGCTATTTCATTAGTGAGTTAAGTAATACAACTGTTGACAATGCAATCCTTGAATAAGATGTTACTTTAATGTTGCTGTTTTGGTTTTTTTAAAAGATCCTTTGGCATGAATTGGAGAGGAGCCAAGAGGTCTCTTGTGTTTATGATCAAATTTCCTCCTTCAAACAACACTGCCAAAGAACAGATTAAATGGTGATTTATCTTATTTGCTGTTTGTGGAGTCTAGCTGAGCACACCAGCAGCTGTTTCATTCATCAATGCCGTAGTATTTTGACAGCAATTCAAATTTATGGCGCATCTATATAGCACCTTATAAAATTCCATCTACCATCTTTCCTGGCCTGTATGAACCAGTATAAAGTATATGGACCTATAGAGTGAGGGACAGCGGTAAGGGTGAGGAGTAAGGTAATGGGGCAGTGCTGGGGGTGTGCACAGGGATGTTGTATAATTCCTCGATCTGCATTCATTTATGTCAGATCAAAGGGATAACCCCGCCCACATATCCCAACTAAATCCCCCTTCCCTTCTCATACAGCACTCTGCTAATTCCTCGCTGTTGAACTGGGAGTCCAGGGAGTGCCTTCAGTTAGCAGTTTTGACCAACAGCTCACAATGATGTAATCTTATGGCTAACAGTTGAAGCTTGACAAACGTAATGGGAAAGCATGCTAACTTTATTTATACCCAAGCTTGCTGTGAAAGGAAGAAGTAAAACCAGACTGATGATCGAGGCAAATGGCTGATAACTGAAAGTTAGTTGGTCTCTGTAGTTGCAAAAAGGGATAAAATAAGATTGATAAGAGGAGCCACGGACACAGGATACTCCTGTTTACACTACTTGTGAATGAATGAGCTCAGAATTGTGAGGGTTTTGTACAAGGTGGGAGAAAAGATATAAAAGAAGGCATGTTAGAAAAATTATTAGAAACAAATTGAGCGACAATTTGAGACCAACCACATGAAGAAGTGATCCTGAGTTCGGAACTCAGGGAAGACTACAACTCGTCAGAGTGAATCTGGCCAGCTCATTGCACATGTTTAGTATCTAGGTTTTGGTCAAACGGTTAGATAATACATTGATTGTATGCTTTATGAGAACTAAAAGCTTAATAATAAAGGTGAAGCTATTTTAGATTCTAATTTGACTGTACATTTATCTGTCATGTAATTTGAGACCCTAGTGGATAAAGACTTGAACAGTGGACTGGATGTTACAGGCAGGGTTTGTAATTCTGCCAATCAGCTGCTGTACTAATTTTCAATCTAGCTGGCTTTCACACAAATGCAGACTACAGGTATTTCCACAATAATTTGGGGTGGCATGGTGACTCAGTGGTTGGCACTGCTACCTCACAGCACCAGGGACATGGGGTTCAATTTCATCTTAGGGCGACTGTCTATGTGGACATTGCACATTTTCCCTATGTCTGCATGGGTTTCCACGGTGATTTCTGGTTTCCTCCCACAATCCAAAGATGTCCAGGTTAAGTGGATTGGCCATGCTAAATTGCCTTTAGTGGATAGGTGAATTGGCCATGGGAAATGCAGGCATAGGATTGAGGGGAGGTTGAATCTGTGTGGGACACTTTTTGGAGGGACAGTGCATACTCAATGGACCAAATGGCCTCCTTCCACACTGGAGGGATTCTTCTATGATTTTATCAAATTCTCCACCTTCAGACCCATGCTGAAAATTGCAGTGACTCTGGCCAATGTTTCAGATTAATGACGTTTTGCACATATCAGCTGAATACTTACCCGTAATTCCAGCTTTTAATTCAGATTTCTAGCATCCACAGTCTTGACCCTTGAATTTGTTGTTTAGTTTTTGTTTTGTGCAAGGAATGGCACACACTCTGCAACTTTTCTCTAGTTTTACCTTTCTGAGCAGAACCACTCAATCAATTGTATCATTTCTGTTTTGCTACAGGATCGTGGCAATGAAATGAGACTCATATTTATTCTTGTTGTGCACTTGAGCCAATCGAGAATGTGACTTTTGTCAAAGCTCACAAAAACATCCCCAACCTTCAATTCCTCCATCTAAGTCTTCAATTTGTTTGGGTTTTGAAAACAAAATCATATAGGAGCCATTAGTCTAAATCACCAGTTATTCCAAGTGTGATACATTTACTTCATTTTGCAAATTCTTATAAACTGGGGGAATTTTACCAAACTTTTTTTTCAACTCACAATTGACATTTTTGTTTTCCTTATTTCTCATTTCTGTTCCTTTTATTCTCTCAGAATTCAATTTTTCTTTCACTCTCTTTTTTCATCTGTCAGTACTAGATTAGCGATTAATTAAATCACTTCTCCTTTGTCATTCCTCAGATTCTTATTACATTCTAAATCTTATTGGTCAAAGAGATACATTCAAGCTACTTCCAACAATATACAGGGTAAATGTTTCAAGCTGAAGGATGAGGGAAACAGATTTGACATTTTGGTTGTTGACCTTTCATCAGGCCTGGAACAAGTTAAAGAGTTAACAGACTTTAGGGTCTAGGCTCGAAATGTCAGCCTTCCTGCTCCTCTGGCGCTGCTTGGCCTGCTGTGTTCATTCAGCTCTACACCTTGTTATCTCAGATTCTCCAGCATCTGCAGTTCCTACTATCTCTGAAACAAATGCTGAGTCAAGGTAATGTAGATGGACAGAGGAGGAATTGAAAGATCTGTTATGAAATGGAAGGCATGAGAGATAAAAGGAAAAATGGATAGCACTGCAAGGCAACAGGGAATGGCAGGTAGAGAAACAGATTATGGGCATGATATGAATGGCAGCAGCAGATCTGAAGTTGCTGAAGTAGTGCTAAGCTGAAAGATTCCAAAGTCTCTCATCGAAAGATGAAACATGTGTTGTTATTTCACATTCTTGGGGATAGCAGGGAAGGTGGTAGGAAGGGCAAATAATCAGATGGGTTGGCATCAGGGTGATACATGCCTCCTTCTCACCACTACAACAGTTAAGCTCAGGCTTAAGAATCTAATCATCTTACCTGGACGTTCAGTGGCATTGCTATTGTTAAACACCCCACTATCAACATTCTGAAGGCTAGCATTGAGTAGAAACTATCTGATTCAGCCATCAAAACACTGTGACTACTCGAGCAGCTTATTGGCTGGGAGTTCTGCAACAAGTGACTCCCTCCTTACTCTTCAAATTCTGCACACCATCCATAAAGTTCAAATCTGTTAGAATACTCTCCACTGACCTAGATGAGTTGAACGCTAACAAAACTCACGAAGCTCAATACCATCTAAGACAAATTAACACACTTCATTAGCACCACATCAAGAAAAATTCACTCCATCTGCCGTGGACACACAGCAGCATTGGTGTGTACCACCTACAAGATGCAACGCAGAAATTTATCAAGGCTCATTAGGCAGCATCTTCTAAACTCATGACTACTAACATCTGGAAGGACAAGGGTAGCAGATAATTGGAACACCACCACCTACAAGTTTCCCTCTAACCCGCTCACTGTTTCTTCACTGTTGCTGGGTAAAAGTCCTGGAACTCCTTTCCTCACAGCTCTGTGGGTGTCCCTAAACTTTATGGATTGCAGCAGTTCAAGAAGGTAGTTCACCACCAATTTCTCAAGTGCAATCAAGGATGAGCAATAAATGCTCACTGAGGCAGAGATGCCCAAATCCTGTGAGTGAATGTTATAGAAAATATTTGAGTAGAAAGACTCTTGTTAACCTTTATGACCAATCCCCGGTTAAGGCCCTTTACAGTTTGATTAATTATCTCCCTAGTGCCTCAACTTGTCAGAGGTCTGATGAATGGTGTTCCTGGCAAGTGATAGAATGGTAGCCTTATTGATGAGTAAAATGGTAAGGCCTTCCTGCTGGGTTGGGCAGGGGTGTGGTGAATCTTGATTTGCACCAGTCTAGAAGTAAATGGAGTCATGAATGGAGGCCAGAGATGTCACCATTGAAAGTCCCACCCCTGCCTTTGCCTCTGATACCTCTGATTCCACCCCACTACCCAACTTTGTGATTTCACCGCACCACCCAAACTTGCATTTACTTTCCCAGTGTTCCTGGTTTTCAATGTTGCCATTCAGTGAGAAGCCTGGATCTCTGAAGCTGGACAGCCCCGCATGGTGGTTGAGTGGCTAACTGCACTGGACATCTCTGCCTCAGGAAGTGATTATGCTAGAAGACCACTGGGTGACTATTTAAATGTCTGACTTAAGTTTTTCTGCCAGTCTTTCAGGCATTGTCTAGGTCTTAAAGATGCCCATCCATTCAGGTAAATGAAATGAGGGAATATTCCCAGCCATTGTTATTTGAACATATGCTGATCATTATTGTAACAGTGTGGGGGGAACAAAGACAGAGAGTTTAGAGTGGGCATTGGACAGACAATTAAAATATGACATGACTCGAAGTTTGGGGCCACACTTACAGACTGAACGGAGGAGTTCAGCAAATTGATCACCCAATCAGCATTTAGTCTCCCCAGTCGAAAGAGACAACATTGTGACCAGAGAATACTCAATCAATTCTTGCTGAATTTGATCCCAGCATAGCAAAATACCATTGAGAAAGTTTTCCCTGAAGTATCTATTCCATTCAATTATATCTGTCACTCCAATTGTAGTTGGAAGATTATAGACTTTCATCATGCAAGAACATGACAAGCAAATAACTTGCAATCAGCTCAGAGCCTGCTTGTAAATAAACATAGTCATTAGCTGTGAAGAACATAATGCCTTGTAAGGGTCATACAGATTTTAATTACCAAGCGTAAAGATTATTGACTTTAGCCAAACTGCAGAATTAGAACAGATATGCTTAGAGCAGCTTGCTGTAATATGTCGGTTATTACAGCACAAAGTTCATTCCCCAAAAGGTGATTCATTCCCAGAAGGTCTAATTCCTGGGATCCATTTTAAAGAAAAGTTGTTGGTGTATTTTTAACCTTGACATTGTTATTAGCTTACTGTGCCTCAGAGGATTCAAACCTTGGCAACCATCATTCATTGTAAATGTACGTCACAGAGCCCTCTACTTATTCGTCTTATGTAATCCACAATGTCAATGTTTATCAAGCTGTACCACCACAGATAAAACATACAATATTTCTATGGAGCATCAGTTTCGGAATGTAACATTTGGAATGCTAGAAATGCACATATTTCTGTGGCATGCTCACCTGACTGACTTGAGTTTTACATTCATAAATCAGTATTGGTACACTCCTAAAAATGTACTGCATGTTGATCGAACTGCTGGAATGTCAATTCATAAATCAGCAATCCAAATACCACGTTTCAGCATGATAGTCAGAATTATTTAGCAATAAAATGAACAGCTGAACCAGTTAAATGACTTGCAATGTACTGTAATTCTAAACAGCTTTGCAGGCACTATTTTGATTTCTGTGCAATTTTGTGGAAATAAGGTTTGTGAAATTGAATGTCACAATGCCATCTAAAGTGGTAAGAGAAAGTTCAAATTTGCCTCCAGAATCATATTTTCTTTAAAAAAAAAGACTGAAAGAACTGCAGATGCTGGAAATCAGAAACAAAAACAGAAATTACTGGAAAATCTCAGCGGGTCTGGCAGAGAAATCAGAGTTAATGTTTTGAGCTAGTGACCTTTCTTCAGATCATATTTTCTCAGTTTGAGATGTCTCAAAGAATGATTTTAATTAAAGGTTGAGGTTGAAGATTGGACAAATCAAATTACAGTTGAAATGTTCCCAACAAGTCATAAGCAGCGGTTTTGCCACTTATCTTGCTATAACATTGATATATTGTCTGGAGAGCTGACCTGATTTAATTTTGCAAGACCTATTCATGAATAATTTGAGCACATCCCTCATGTTTTACACCTGGTACGGGAATAATATTGTATGATCTGGGCTGCTGGACTAATATAGAAATATTGCTGAAAACCAAATAGTTGTATTTCAAACTTGCACTTCCTACTCACTGTATAGTTTTGGTTGTTCTCTACCTACTTACTCATTGTGTATGTCTTTCATTCTTCTTTGTCTTTGGAGAAGTCTTTATTTATTTAATTGTCACATGTATTTTGTTACAAAATACAGTGAAAAGTGTTGTACAGTGTTGCCACTGTCTTAAAACACAGAAAAGTAAATCAACACATCAAATATAAAGGCAGAAAAGTGAAAAAAAAAGAAAATGTTCAACTTTACAGTCCTAGTTATTAAGTGCTCCACCATAGGCCATAGGCCTGGTGGCCAGTCACGAGTCCCCTTCATCACACTGCTGCCACTGGAATGAAATTTGTCTATCCTGTATCTTGAGTGGTGTAAAGAACACATCTTTTATGTTTCTGTATTTTTGATTGTTGACTGAAATGGGGAAAGAGCTGGTTTAAAAGCCAAAGGGTTGCTTTCACTTTTTAAAAGCATGTTACCTGACACTCGTTGTAAGTGCTGTTTATACACATATTGGTTCAGGCAGTGGGAAAATGCTGGCTACAGACAAGTTGGAGCTAGGAGATGGTGTACGAATGGAGATTTGGTTGGCAACAAGTACTGATTGATCTGTGGCATGGCGACTAGTAATCATTGACAAGAGGCCTCCTGCCTACCAAAAAACTATGTGATTAGCTCACAGGTAACTGAATAGCCTGGGTGATGAATGTTCAGTTAGAAACCATCAGGCCAATGGAAGGGAAGGGGCTGTTTTCACTGAACAGTAAAAAATCATCTCATGCCTGAAGACAGTTTATTTCCTGTGATAGATTTCTGTAAACTGTGAATTAATTATGACGTTAGAGACCTTTATAAATCTGAATCAGTCATCCTGTGCCTCCTGCAAACAAAATAAAGTACCAGGAGAAGGAAGATCAAGAAGCAGTGTTTCAATCAGCAAATGAATAATCTCAGCAAACCCTGTCAACACACATCACGGAACTGCCTTACCTGTCCTTCACTCTGCCCATAACACACATGGTTGTTTTATGTCTGTCTGTTCATGTGGGTAGGAAGAGTTTTGTATGTGAGTTAGAGTTTTAACTGCAAGAATGGTATGTCATTGTTTCATAATTGTTTATCTGTAATTAGAATATATTTATTTATGATAAATAATAGACTTGTTAAGTACAGAAACCCGGTCAAAATTTTGTCAAACTAATTCTGAAAGACTGGTAAATTGTGGAATTCTGTGTACTTTTAGAAATCTTTAACTTTTGTGATGATTCCAGGAATAGCAGGGTTTGATTTCCAGTGTGCTATCACAGTGAGGTGTATAATAGTTAGACAACTGCTATCCGAGCATGGGTTGCACCGAGGATGTTAATCCCTTCTCCATGCACACATTCTCTGTTGGTGTTGCACAAAAAATCATCAACGTAATTTGGATATATGGTTTTATTGCTCAGCAATTAATTATCATTGATTTGATAGTATGGATCACATGTTCTGCCAGATTGTTTAAAGATGGATTGTGTGGTGACGGTGTGATAATAGTCACTCCCCACTTGGTGCATATCTTGGAATTGTTTGCAGTGTGATTCTACCAATACAAGGTATTAATGATCTGTTATGCAATATGAATCTCCCTCATAGGCTTTGGCATAGATTGCCACTTGCTGATGTACACATTTTTCAGGAAGCATTATGGTAATATGTAAGAATATGTTCCTATATCAGCTTTAGCATTTTGAGCATGTTGTGCTACCTTTTAGGGCATATGATAGAAGATAGTTAAAAAACCTTTTGATGGCCTTACACCATCAGAGTGTCTGAGAGTAATTATGGAAAGCTTGGACATCTTCTGAAATAAGACTTTCACTTTATTAGCTCTGGACCTCCTAAACACTAATTCTGCTGATGTTATGGTGTTGTATTATCTTGTAGGTCACCTGTATTTTTTTCTTGGATCTGGCCTGGCCTTTGGAATGAGATTTTCTGCCCATTAGTGCCCAATATCCTTCAGTGCCACATGCTTTACAGATATCAAGGCAATCAGAACAGTGTTTAGGTAGACACGACAAATTGTATCTGTTACAAATCTTGTTGATTTGGTGTCCTTTGCTGACTGTAGTTATTATGCTGTTTTTGTTATTTCTGCTATAGCTTCATACTTGTTCATGCATCAATGGTATGGCTCATTTTTCTTGCCCAAAAAAATCTTTCAAAAGGCTTACATTTTTGTAGAGGTGATGACTATCTCAATGAACCTCTCTCTTCCCCTTTATAAAAGCCACACTCATGCCCTTTGCTGCTGTGTCATCTGACAAACTGGGCAATAGATTCTTGGGGTTAATATCTATATGACATGAATTGGAGTCTGTTAATCTTAGAAGTTAATTTGTATTATGAGCTGGTCATCAGGGACCTTCCAGATTTCTTTAGATCTTCATGATCACATAGGGTAAGACAGGATGTGCAACAGTTTTAGGGCTGTTTTCACAGAATCATCTATTTCTTGATCTGTAGAACAGAACTCCATACTTTGCATATTTTTCTGAAGAAGGGTCTAGGCCCGAAACATCAGCCTTCCTGCTCCTCTGATGCTGCTTATCCTGCTGTGTTCATCCAGCTCTACACCTTGTTATCTCAGATTCTCCAGCATCTGCAGTTCCTACCATCTCTGCACACTTTGTTTAATGTTTACAATTCAATAAGGTGTCACTGGATGCCAATCTACTATGTAGTTTCTGCCATTCATGATTTAGCCTCAAAAGAGAATTGGACTTTTCCTGTAAGCTAGTGAAAACGGGATAAACAAAAATACTCCTTGACTTTGCGTCGGCAAAAATTAAAAGATTTTCTTCTTTAAGAACCATATTTTTGTAAATGTTGCATGAGATTGCAACTTTAGTTACAGTTGCCAGGAGAACATGGTCCAGGCTGTCAGATTTCTGTGTCTTAACTCAAAAGCAGACTGCTGTGTTTCATTAATAACAAGGTGTAGAGCTGGATGAACACAGCAGACCAAGCAGCATCAGAGGAGCAGGAAGGCTGACTTTTCGGGCCTAGACCCTTCTTCAGAAAAATGTGTTCATCCAGCTCTGCACCTTGTAATCTCAGATTCTCCAGCATCTGCAGTTCCTGCTATTTCTGCTGTGTTTCATTTTTGTTTTGAATGAATCTTAGATTTCTTTTAACCTTGAAAAAGCTGACATTCCTATTTAAAGACATTAGCTCTGACTTGTAGATGGTCAATGCCTTAACTGCAGGGCTGTATGGCTGTATATACTTACAGTAACCCATACCACTCATTGCTCAAAGTCTGTGATGTCCATTGTTAATGTCCAATTGCTTTTCAATTGATTTTTCCAAATATCTGCCATGAAGATACCAGAGTCCTTTTCAAAGGTGGCCACTGCCATTTACCATGATGAGTTATTCATCCAACAGGATATTTTACCTGATGCAGCTCCTATAAACTAATAAACTGGACGTGGATATTGTTGTATGAAAGAACCGAACAGACATTTCTTGAAGTTAGCTATGCACACATTACATTTGCAGGCACATAAGTATACAAGCCAATATTAAGCTGGTAAGACTGTTCAGGTTTGGGCTGAAAGATGGCAAGTAACATTCATGCCATGCAAGGGCCAGACGATGATCATTTCCAACAAAACAGACGTTATCCATGCTTTGCATGCTTTGACCAGTTTATGTATTAAAAACAGTTTAACCCCGGTGCTCCGAGACAACAAGGTGCAAGGCTGGATGAACACAGCAGGCCAAGCAGCATCATAGGAGCAGAGAGGCTGACGTTTCAGGCCTAGACCCTTCATCAGAAAAGGGGGAGGGGAAGGGGGTTTTGAAATAAATAGGGAGAGAGTGGGAGGCGGATAGAAGAGGGATGGAGGAGAGGATAGGTGGAGAAGAAACAAACAGGTCGAAGAGGCGGGGATGGGGCCAGGAAAGGTGAGTGTAGGTAGGGAGTTAGGAAGGGGATAGGTCAGTCCAGGGAGGACGGACAGGTCAAGGGGGCGGGATGAGGTTGGTCGGTAGGAGATGGAGGTGCGGCTTGAGGTGGGAGGAGGGGATAGGTGGGAGGAAGAACAGGTTAGGGAGGCAGGGACGAGCTGGACTGGTTTTGGGATGCGGTGGGGGGAGGGGAGATTTTAAAACTTGTGAAATCCACATTGATACCATTGGGCTGCAGGGTTCCCAAGCGGAATATGAGTTGCTGTTCCTGCAACCTTCGGGTGGCATCGTTGTGGCACTGCAGGAGGCCCAGGATGGACATGTCGTCTGAGGAATGGGAGGGGGAGTTGAAATGGTTCGCGACTGGGAGGTGCAGTTGTTT
>NC_063334.1:31888700-31933253 GCF_021869965.1 Rhincodon typus
CCTCTCTGCTCCTATGATGCTGCTTGGCCTGCTGTGTTCATCCAGCCTTGCACCTTGTTGTCTCGGATTCTCCAGCATCTGCAGTTCCTACTATCTCTAACCCCGGTGCTCCTGTTGGTGAGGTGAACAAAGGGATCAGACTTTGTGGTTTGTGCTTCAACTTGATTTTATCAACAAAATATTCCTAACTAAAACACTATGCAAGCATTTCCCAAATTCCCAGAATATTTAATCTCTATCTAGCTCTATCCATCTGAGAAAGGATATTAACCAATCCAAGTGTTCGAGCTGGGCTGTTGGAATCTCATTTCCCTCTGCTGTAGGAATGGCTGTCTTCTACAAAGGTAGTCTCATAGGTCAGGGTGGATCTTACCTCTCTCTGTCTGTCCAGGTGGTTGGAGCTCTGCTACTGGGCCAGGTTGAACCTTCACCACATCTTCACTAAGGAGCTCGCTTCCAGGCGTGTGTTCATATCATCCCTCACACAGGACTTTCAGAATGTTCTGTGGCCTTTGGCCAATGGAGTCATGAGCTAGGTTAAAATCATCCAGTGGGGTCATGCCAATACCCTTCACTATTGCTCTGCTGGAAGGTGTAAAGAGCACATTCTCAAGCTATCAAAATGCCAAAATATCTGATCAACACTTCTCCAAATACGCAATACACAAGAACTGGTCACTGGAGCCAAAACATTAATTCTGTTTTCTCTTCACGAATGCTGCCAGACCTGCTGAGTTTTTCCAGCAATTTCTGTTTTTTAATTCCAGCATCTGCAGTTCTTTGCTTTTTTCTGGTGTGGTGTTCTAGGTGTTAAATTGTGAAGGTTCTATACAGGTAGTGTTTTCAGGAAGTTATGATGCATTATTCTCCCTCCCCCCGTACGCTGCTCTGGTGATGTCTGTGATCAGGCTTCAGAACTCTACAGTACGATTTAGAATAGTGTTTGCCCAAAAGCCACATAAGGCATGTTCATTTGATAGTTCAGGGTAGGGGCACACAATTACTTTTTTTGTCTGCTGATATTTATCCAGAGCTTTCCGTCTTTCTCATCAGTCTACGAAAGGGTGTCAAAATACTCTAAACATACTCCATCTTCAATAATGCTGACATTTTCCACCTCAAAAACTCCAAACCCATTTCATGACCATTCCTGGGGTCTCCTTACAATTTTTAAACCAGATCTTGGTCAAGTGCTGTAATTGAGTATTTGAAATATCGGTGTGTCTCTGCCCATGGAACAAGTGCTGTATCTGTTTGTCACTGATCTCACATGGGACCTACCCTTGCTGAGCCTGCTGGAGGTTCCCCCTCAACTGTTCAATCATCCAAAGGTCATTAATGCTGCACGGGGTCCTATTCTTCTGGCTACTGTTATCATCCATCTTTCCCCTGATGATCTTATTTACGGATCTGACGTGCCCTTCTTTCACCGTTACCAGGTGTTGGTCTGCCTGATCTTCTTCTGTTTCCCCTTTGGGATCTTGCCAACCAGCCAGATTAATTTTAACCTGCTGTTTAACTTGCTGGTTAAAATGTCTGAGCTTATTAACCAAAATTAGCCAAATCGAGAGGATTGACTGTGGACAAATAAAGTCATACAGTCAGACAGCACGGAAACAGATCCTTCTGTCCAACTCGTCATGCTGACCAGACATCCCAATCTGACCTAGTCCCATTTGGTTTGTTGAAGTGTTCCAACTTTCTCTTTCAATTCTTCCTTTTTTTTTCCCTTTTTGCATTTAGACCTGCAACTTAAATCAGAGCAACATTGAAGCCTTCGGAGCTGCCATCATGATTTATGTTTAAAGCTCCTCTTTGGATGGACTGTGCTATTCCCATAGAATGAAACCTGAGTTCTTTTTTAACACTAATAAACGCTTCATCCCTTGAAGTCAGGGCACTTGGTGCCTTGTTATGCACTTTAAAGGCTGCTCTATTCTAAATCTGTTGCATTGCTGGGCATACTCTTATAGGGATTTAAGTGACGTGGGCTATAAGAGGTTTATGGCAGAGTCAGACAAGACATCTGATCAAGCTAATCTCAACATCAGGAGCATTTCAGTCCATCTTGTAGATCTTTTCATGAGCGGCAAGTTGCCAATTGAGGGGAATTACTGCTTGTTAAATGCCTTATTAATGGCTCAACTTTCCTCGATAATATTCAGCTTTTTATCTTTCCAGACTCGCCAAACATGCTAGATGTGAGAAAACCTGAAATGGAAACAAAAGCGGGTATCTAGCGAATTCAGCTCACCACTTGCTCTGAACAACCTCTATCAGAGATACCAGGCATCTGCCTCTCAGGGCACATTCCATGAGCACCAGCCACATACATCCCTTGACCATGGACACTGGCATTTAATATTTCTCACATCTCTGGGAACATCTCTGATCTACTTACCACATACTTCTGCACCTCACTATTACACAGACAACTATCAGTGTAACGCTGCAGTAAGTCCACTGTGTATGCAGGGATATGAATCAAGCCCATGGACTAGATCAAGCTGCATCTCCAACTTTTCACTCACAGTTATGATGCTCACTCTCTATGACCCTTTCTGAATGCTTGCAGTATACCTACCTTGCAGTGCCTTGTCTTTTTGTGCTTTGGCCCCTCAGCCAGAGATGCCAGGCTCACACTACCGTTGTCGTGCCTTGCTGTTTAGTGCAGATAAAAAGTCCAGGAGATCGTCAAGGTTGTCAGCAGCCCTCAGTCAAGTCAAGGAGGCTCAACTTTGTTCAGGGGGTCCAGGCACAGTAAATCAAGGACAGCATCCGATACCAGTCCAGGAGCGTGAAAATTGTTATTAAGCCATTTGGGACAGCAGTCAGAGTCAGGCTGCCCTCTATATAAGGTGTTACGAACTGAATGCTGGACAGTGCAGTACCTGTT
Source organism: Rhincodon typus (assembly GCF_021869965.1). NCBI lineage: Eukaryota > Metazoa > Chordata > Chondrichthyes > Orectolobiformes > Rhincodontidae > Rhincodon > Rhincodon typus. Next base: position 31,891,597 of record NC_063334.1, read on the forward strand.
GCATCCTTCTGAGTGCAGTTTTCCTCCCAAAAAGAGAGAGACACAGGTACTAAGGAAAATGCAAGTTGGTGGTACAGATGTAATTGTTAAGTACCAAGAAAAACCAGGAGCTTTATTATGGAAATGCTTATGTGACAGGCAGCAAGCTTAGAGAGACTGCTTCCTGCCTAAACGGCTAATTATGTCATTTTAAAATCTGATCACATGATGTAGTGACAGTCCACCAAACTTAGACAAATACGCAACATCCCTCTACTGGGTGCATTTTCTCCCTTGTCAGATCTGGGGTGCCATGATTCATGGATCTCTTTCTTTCAAGCCCTGGACTATCCTCCTCATCACCCGTTGTTCTGCGTCGGTATTGTCCATGGGATCAAAATTTTCACAGGCTTTCCTTACTGCCTCAGTGGCATGTAATACAAGCGTTTGAGTTCAATTTGCCCTGTTTTGCAGTGTCAGCGCAGTTCAACCTAGGATAGTGAAGACCCCTGTGAACTGTGTCCACTGGCACCTGACAAATACAGATGGGTGCTCCCCCTTTTGCTGCCTACACTTATTTAATCCCTCCACGGGGTCTCCCCTATAGTATCCTACAGTGATTAGGATTGCGGAGTATCCTATGGTGACTGGATTGCCGTTTCCATGGCCTTCAGCTCCCCTCCTCCAACATTCTGAGCATTGGATAAGGCAGAATGGATTGCGGGGCTCAGCCGCATAAACATTAATTTTACCTCCTCAACATCATCGAGAACATGGAAAACGCTTTGTTAACGGGTACTGTCGAAAATCATATGAGGGTCAGCTGTTGGGTCAAATGCCATCTCAGCCAATTCATCAAGCTGCATTCATCAAGGCAAGCAGGGTGTATTCCATCATACTCCTAACTTTGGCCTTATAAATGGCGCATGGGCCTCAGGGAATCAGGTGACTTACTCACTGCAGGATTCCTAACATCTGACCTGTTTTTGTAGCTCCCTCCCCTTTCGCAGAGTTACCAAATCATGACCCTATTCTATACTGCTACAACTTGATTATAAATTGTACCAAACAGAATATCTGCTGACTGTTTCACTGTGAGAAATGTCATCAAAAATTCTTTCACTCATCGATAATTATATTTTCACAGGACTATTCAGAGTCAACAAGCAACAGTATTGTTTAATCTGTTGTAATGTAAATTGAAATGAGTGGGGAGGTTCAGGATATTATGGTAATGGTTTAATTTAACAATACAATATTAAATATTGAAATCCTTTTAGTGTTGGACCCAACCCTTGTTAACTGCATACTTGCTCATCTTTAGTTATTGTTAATGATAAAATATTTTTGCTGTGAAGATTTTCTTCTACTTGCTGATAAAGTCCAAATTTATTTTCATTTTTGCACGAGGCAGGCAATCAGGTAGATCATGTTAAATTACTCACGGGTGGTCAGTGATGAATCTTCTTTGCTGGGCGCATGTTGCGACTGTACATGTGTTATTTATAATAATTACTTTAAATATGCTTCACATAATATTAAATAGAACACAGAAGAAAACCACAACTTGCATTTAAGTAGTGTCTTTCATAACATCAGGATGTCCCTAAGTGTTTTATAGCCAATGAAGTACTTTTCAGGTGTAATTATTTTACAATGTAGGAAACACTGCAGCCAATTTGCACACAGCAAACTCCCACTTACAGTAATGTCAGAATGACTATTTAATCTTCTAAAATTTTTTGTGTTGATCAAGGAACAGCTATCAGTCACAAAACTGATGATAATTCCCCTGTAGTTCTTCGAAATAGAGCCATTGGATTTTCATATTCATCTGTTGAGTTGAAGGAGCCTTTATTTAACATCTCACCCCAAAAGGAAGCATTTATAATTATACAGCATAAGTTAGTCACTGCATTGGAATGCCACCCTAGATTTTAGTGCTCAAGTCTCTAGACTGACACTTGAACCCCCAACTCTCATCTTGCAGATGAGAGTGCTGGCTGTGGATGGAAGATCTGACAGGCTTATTAATTGCAGTGAAAACATCACCGAAACTGCTTGCGGCATGCTTTCATGTTTGATTAACATAATGTTTGAAGAGACAGTTGTAGCAGTAGACTAGTATTCAGAATCTGTTTGTATATGAATAAATTTGCTGTGGATAAAGGTTTGAGAAAAAGAATCTAAATATTTGTGTCAAATGACCAATTTGCATAATTGTTTTTTGTTTCATTTTAACTATGTTTCAGTGGTGGTTCATGTCCGGCTGCAAGTGGATTGACCAGTTGTAATTCTCATTCTCTTGGATATTGCATGATTAAAAATTAATGTCAGTTGGTGAAGAAGACCTCAGTTGCAGAACAGAGAATGATGTACAAAAGACAGCTGAACATGTAATATCCAAGAGAATAAGAATCATAACTGACACAATTCAATTGCAAATCTAACTGCTTTTATTAGCAAAAGCCTAAAATGAATATGAGTAATTCAGAAAACACACAATTATCACCCACCCCACTCCATCCCACTCTTCCCAGGTAACATAGACTGTTTATAGGTTGTTTAGATTGACAGGTCAATTGGATCTAATCGGACTAGGATCAATCCATTTCCTGCAGATATTTGCTTCTTGATGATCTTGCTCTCATGGTGTAGTTTCAAGAGGGTTCTTGAATTCCTTTTACTCATTGGCTACACAATGACTGTCTTAGTTTCAATCCTTTTATGACTTTTGATTGGTATCCAGGATAAGTGATCAGTGTCTGATTGATTCACAACAAATTGAATTCAGTTCAAAATAGTATCTATAACCTGTTTCTCCACATAGTCTTGCTGCATGCAGTCTGTTATGATCCCAGCTGATGGTAATATTGGAAAAGTCACATTGGAATTTGGCCTGATAGATCATATGTTTATTTTTTGCAGTTGTTTGACTTGTTGCTTAGTCACTGAAACATATTTACATGAGGCTGCGGATGCTCTTTAATAACAGAACACAAGTTTATTATGCAAAAGAAGAAATAAACAAAGCTACATATTTAAACAGGTCTTAACACAAACATCAAAACAAAGTTTTAAACTGTCCCTCAACAGTATCTGATACAGAGACTCGAATCCAGAGAAATAGCTCTCCAGTCTTAGTTGAGACAACTTTCCAATTTCTTTTTCTTGAACAATTTTATGATTCCTTTCTGAGTCCACTGGTTATGAACCTCTCACAATTCTATGCCTAGATTTTCTCAGTTCCAACAACTTGAGAATTTATATCCAAGCTGTCACTGGTTCACCAGCTTTGTGTAGTAGAAACCATTTTTTGCTAAGATGACAGGTTTCCCTGAATTGAACTAGAAAAAAGGCTTGATTCCTCTGCTCAGATAAATACGGTTCTCTTCTGAACTGACCTAACATCTTGATCCTAATGGAGCTAAAACTAAACTACCTGCTTTGATGCATTTACTCTGCCTGCCAGAAACCCAATATTATGAACATTTTAAGCATTAATAGTTCAGTGGTTCTCTGAGGTACATGACAAAAATCATACATCTTCTCAGAAATGAGATATTTAGGTCACTGTCCAAATTGACAGTCTGATGTATTAAGAAAAAACTTCACAGGATTATCCAAATTCCATTGGCCTCTATTTTCAAATCTGAACATAAAATTAGAATAAATAGTTGGTACCCATTTATTACAAGTCTTTTAATCACAGGATATCTAGTGCACTTGCCCTTTGTCTCCTTCACGATCAGCCATGTAACAGAACTAGTAAGGTAGAAGCAGAGAAGACCACGAAATGCAAGTCTAATTGTATACCTGTTACGTGCAAGCTGTTAAGTTGATTAGTTGCTCAGAATTACTAAAGCTAGTTAGCAACTTGGTCTTGGCTGGTTGGCATGCAAATCCTTTTTTTAATGCATAAAATGAAAAATGACTTGATTTCTTTTCAACAGCTGAAGTCTGTAACTGCCTGCAGTCCTATTCTTACAAATTACTATAGCACTCTTAAAATAAATATGACTTGAGCTGGAAGCTGAAAACTTCTTTCCTCTTTTTATTTTATTTCCCATTAGTGCTTTCATATAAAGGATAATGACTTCTGACCCCCCATTTCTTATTTGTACTTCTAATTTAGATCGGTGTTGACACTCTAAAATCAGAAAGTCAAGGGTTTGAGCCTCGCATCAATGCACAATCTGCTTGAATGAAGTTCCAAGGGAGTATTGTGCTATTGAACTGAAGACCTCTCTGCCTATTACAGTGGAGATTAAAATAAACATTGTACATTTTATAAGAAGTAAGAAATTTCTCCTAATGTCGTGGCCAAGCATTTATGCCTCTAGCAACACCACCGGAAATGAATTAACTGGTACTGTAACTCCTAGCAGTCAAACATTGCTGTGTGCAACTTGTCATTACTGTTTTCCTACAATACAATAAAGACAATATTTCAAGAGCAGTTCCTGGACTCTGAAACATTTCAGAACAGTCCAAGGTTGTGACAGATGCTATGTAAATGATCTGTCTTTCTTCTTTTGTGACTGGAAATCTAATGACAGCTTGAAAGAACAATAAAATATGTGGATGCCCATTCCTTTGCAGTCTGGTCGTTAATGACTGCCATGCTGTGAATTTGAAGTCAATGGTACAAAAACGCCTCACTTAGAAAGCCAAGACCCGAGCACAGAAACAGAAGCTGAAAGCCAATTTTAGCCTGGGAGCATCATTACTATTTAACGAAGGCTACGTTCAATGACTACAGGATTCAGTATGTATAAATGCTATGGAAATTAAAGTAAATCTTTGCTAACAATGTGCTTTTCAAAAGGAACAAAAGGATAAAATATCATATTAAGTTCAGGTCTAAATTGAATTTTTTTTAACAAATTGCAGATTTGAAATTATTTTTATCTTCCTTCAGATTCTCATATCATCCTCCCACATCACCCTCTTCAGGAAAGCACTTAAAATGCTGGAGTGTGTTTCATGGATTCCCATGTCCTCCGATGCTTCTTACAGATGGCTCTTCATTATATCTTCATCAGAACCTTGATGACAGCTTTAAATGAACTGATGGAACCTTCTAGTTTTATAGCCCACCCCATGTAGCTGTCCACTGGAGTTAACAAAGACTGATATTGGGATTTGAGAAACAAGGCTTTCACTCAGTCCTATAGGATTCACGATGCCCACTTAAAAACTAAGCTAGCTCTTTCTCTTATTGACACATGCACTGCCCTGCCCAATCTTCTCATCCCTACAAAAGGCTGCCAAAATTTATTCAGCCAATGGGCGAGAACCCCAGTTTGATTCAATTTTATGTAGCCCTCAAAGCCAGGTTTATCCTGTCTGGCAAACAGATCGAAAAATTGGGAGTTCACAATAAATCCAGCGGGTCATCTGCACTGCTGGTTACTCAGTCAACCCTGCCCCGAGCCTGGTTATACCTGTGCCAAGGAATACAGTGGTTGTCCACTTACCAATCACCAACTGAGGCCCTTAAATTTATAATCATTACGAACCTCAAGGTTTCAAACCCTCAGTGTTCAGCTGAAAAGGCCGATGCCAGATGACCTGTATTGTTGGTTTACATCCATGTGCAGTGGTGGACAGAGGGCGTCAGTCCTTAAGTGACATCAGATATTCTGTCCAATTGTAACCACAGCTGGCATTCCCACAATGCCAGGCCCCAACGCTCAAACAATGTGAAAACTTCAATCCCTTAAAACGCTTATCCTTCCCAACCTGGTGCAGTACCAGCAGTGGCCACCCCACCCGTTAGGTTTAGTGGCATGAGAGCTGACAGCCACTGATCGGCTGGCAGCTCCATGAGACAAGTCTAAATGCCTCTGAAAAGCAAAAATTCAGTTTTCAGCTTAGACATAGCAAGTGGCAGTCAAATGCTTGTGAGGTGATGATTCTTCTATCAGACTCAGTGTCATGGTTGCAGTTGTCAGAGTTAAATTATCTCAGTCCTTGGATATTACTGCAGATTTCCTTTGGGTAGTGTCCTAGGTCCAACCACGTTCAGCTGCTTCATTTATGACCTTCTTCCCATCAGACAGGGATGTTTGCTGATGATTACATAGTGTTCAGCACCATTTGTGACTCCTCAGGTACCGAAACAAACTGTGTTAAAATATATAGCAAGACCTGGACAACATCCAGCCTTGAGCTAATAAGTTACATGTTACATTCTCACCAGACAAGCATCAGGCAATGAGCATCTCCAACAAGGGAGAACTTAATCAGCTCCCTTTGACATTCAACAGCATTTACCAGCACTGAATTTAGGCTAACAACATAATGGGGCTTACAATCGACCAGAAATTGGACTAGACCAGCCATGTAATTACTGGGGCCACAAGACCAGGTCAGAGGCAAGGAATTCTGCTGCAAATAACTCACTTACCGATTCAAAACCTGTCCATCATCTACAAGGTACAAGTCCCTTCCCCACAGATTCACACACTCACAATTATCTGGCAGGGCAGCACACCACTGTGAAATACTTTGCACATCATCACTTGTCAAAAAAATAGCTCAAGCACGAATAACAAAAAAGTTACCGTGTGAATAGACCAGTGTTATGCTTGATGTCTAAAGATGGCGTGTAAAAATCCGGCAGAACTCTGCATTGTTCTTGGGCTTTTGAGAAGATGATTTTTACTTGTCATTAAGAAATTATTAAATTCTTTGAAAAAAGATTTTCCAGGTTTGTAAATGTTCTTACTGCTTCTTATGAGCTTGCTTTACAGGCAATGCAAAGAGAAATGATGACCTTGAATACATATAAACCAATTGGATTTCCAATGCTTCAGAGGGACAAATATGCACATCATGGTTTTTGTTGGCTTGTTATTTTCATTTAGGATTGAATCTTCAAAAATACTGTCTTTCACCGAATAGTTTGGCTAGCATGAATTGACAATTCCTCATTGCCCTTGAGAAGGTGATGATGAGCTGTCTATTTGAGCTATGGCAGGAAAATGCTGTAAGGAATTGAGTTCCAGGACTTTGAAACAGCAACAGTGAAGGAATGATTGAGTAGTTCCACATCAGGATGGTGTGTGGCTTGGAAGGGTACCTGCAGTCTGTGGTATTCCCATTCATTTGTTGTCCTTCTAATGAGATAGTGGTTCTTAAAGGTTTAATGTTGGAGACAATATCGGGCTCCACATAATCTAAAGATGTCATTTATTCTTGGGTGGAGAATCGAACGGTGCAGTCTGAGATCCTGGTGGGATCGGATGTATCATCCCTGGCAATAGATAGATTTTTTCAATAAACATGTTACGACAGACCTCTGGAGCAGGTGGAACTTGAACCCTGGTCCTCTGGTCCAGAGATAGGGATGCTACCACAGCACCACAAGAGAACTCCTGGCACCTGATAGTATTAGAAATTGTATCTGATTTATTACTTTAATTTATTACTCAGTTATAACTGAGGCTGGAGGATTGTCATTCTAATCCCACTGCACCACAGGTCACAACATAAAATAAAAACACTTTTTCCAATGGCCATGATGATTAATTCAGTATCTGATCAATGTCAAATTTTAAGCAACAAGATCTATCAACCAAGTTTCTTAATTATTAGTGTGTTACCAAAACAAGACTTCAATAAAACACAATTGGTTGATATACACAGTTTGTATTATAGAAATATAACTGTTTAGCCCTCCAAATATGCCCAACACATACACGCATTTCAGGAAGAGAAAGAAAAAACAGATTTATGTACAGAATCTGGCTTTCTAAGAAAGAGGGAAATAAAATGCTAATACGTTATTCTTGAAGGCATAACTTGTAGAATGTTCTGGAATCTGTTGCTCTGATGTTCTGGTTGGTGTGGCCAAGTTGGTAATCATACTCATTTGACTCTGAAGCCTTTCACACCTAACTTAATCAGGAAGTACAATCTTGTGGTGTTCTTTTAATCAGCCTTTCAAAAGAACAAATATGTTTCACCATGACATATTCATTAACAATAGGGTTTTCTCTTCAGAAATAAGGGAGAGTAGTAGTGCTGTAAACAAACCATTATTTGGTAGTGATTGGTTCCACAAAAAACACAATACAAAGAATGAAAGAGCAGGCGTTGAAGTGATCCAAAAGAATAGTTTTAGGTTCACACTTCACATAATCCCCACAGTGTGGAAACAAGCCATTTGCCCCACACTGACCCTCTGAAGAGCATCCCACCCAGACCCATCCCCATACTCTAACCCTGTAACTCTGCATTTCCCATGACTAATCCACCTAACGTACACCCCGGACACTATGGACAATTTAGTGTGGCCAATCTACCTAACCTGAACATCTTTGGGCTGTGGGAGGAAACCCACGCAGACACAGGGAGAATGAGCAAACTCCACACAGACAGTCACCTGAGGGAATCGAACCTGGGTCCCTGGTGCTGTGATGTAGCAGTGCTAACTATTGAACCACCCTTCTCCCATATCATAGGGAAAATATTGCTGAAAATCTAGCAGAAAAATACCTTGCTAGCTTATGTCCCACAGTGCCCAGATGAAATGATTGGCAGAAAGATTGGAGCAGTGTTGAAAGTTTTCCATCCAGAGAACAGTGAGATCATAAATTCAGTACCAGAAAAGGCAGCAGAGGCAGAATGTCTTATTTTAAAAAGAAATGACATTTGGATTTAGATTTTCATAACACAAAGGGCTCGAAAGTGAGATTAGAGATAGTAGGAACTGCAGATGCTGGAGAATCAGAAAGGACAGGTTAGGGAGGCAGGGACAAGCTGGGCTGGTTTTGGGATGCGGTAGGGGGAGGGGAGATTTTGAAGCTTGTGAAATCCACATTGATACCGTTGGGCTGCAGGGTTCCCTAGCGGAATATGAGGTGCTGTTCCTGCAACCTTCGGGTGGCATCGTTGTGGCACTGCAGGAGGCCCAGGATGGACATGTCGTCTGAGGAATGGGAGGAGGAGTTGAAATGGTTCGCGACTGGGAGGCGCAGAAGTTTTGTCCCCGCCTTCCTAACCTGTCCTTCCTCCCACCTATCCCCTCCTCCCACCTCAAGCCCCACTCCCATCTCCTACCTACTAACCTCATCCCGCCTACTTGACCTGTCCGTCCTCTCTGGACTGACCTATCTCCTCCCTAACTCCCCACCTACACTCACCTTTACTGGCTCCATCCCTGCCTCTTTGACCTGTCTGTCTCCTCTGCACCTATCTTCTCGTCTATCCATCTTCTATCTGCCTCCCCCTCATCTGCCTCCCCCTCTCTCCCTATTTATTTCAGAATCTCCTTCCCTTCCCCCATCTCTGAAGAAGGGTCTAGGCCCGAAACGTCAGCCTTCCTGCTCCTCTGATGTTGCTTGGCCTGCTGTGTTCATCCAGCTCTACACCTTGTTATCTCGAAAGTGAGATTAGTCTGGATAGCTCTCATTTGGCAGTCTGGAATTTTAAGAATAGGCCAAATGATCTCTCTTTCTGTACCATAAGTTTTTAACATTTCTATTTGAAAAGTTGAAGAGAAGTATTAACATATATCTTTGAAACATTCTTGGATATGGAAGCTGTGTCAGAGGACAAGAGGTTTTTAGTGTAACTACTTTGTTCTAAAAAGGAGAAAGGGATAAACTGGATTAATGCTGATAGTGGCTTAGTTTCTTGAGAAATAATATAGAATGGTTATTTGAGCAGGGTGCTGGCAAAAGATTGATGGAGCTTGGAATTGTTTATTTGAAATCTATGATTAATCTTTGATATACCAATTTATTTTGTAAATCTGTATTTTCTTCTCCCGACAAGCGCATGGATCAACTCTATCCACTATATAGCCTATACTATCTCAATGACTCTGCTTCAAAAGTAGTTGATCACAAAATCATAGAATGATCAGAGCAGAGCGCACATTCCTTTGTCCAAAAATGTACAGGTCTCTACTAGAGAAACTCATCCACACAGACACCCTTGTCTTTTCCTTGTAGCACTGCAAAAATTTGCTCTTCAGAAAGTTGTCCAATGTCATTTTGAAGGCCTTCATTGATTTGCCTCTCTCACAATCTCAGGCTATGTCTTCCAGATTCTAACAATTCAATGCATTACAAAAGACCCCACTAGTGTCGTTACTATTTAATTTATGAATCACCTTAAGCCAGTGTCCACTGGCTCTCAATTCTTCTGATAAAAGGAACTATTTTTCCACTATCTCATCCATCTGGACCATTTAAATACCTCGACGAAATTTTCTCTTCCCTAAGAAAATATAGCCCTACTTTCTTCAACCTGTCCACCTAACTGAAGTTCTTCATCTCTGGAATCATTCGCATGATGTCTTCACGTCCTTCTTAGAGTATGGTGGACACAAATATTTCAGTTCAGGTCAAACCAATGTTTTATGCAGGTTCATAAAACTTCTTTGTTTTTTTGTAAACTACAGCCTTCCTAATAAAGTTTGGCCAACCAGGATCATTGGCTGTTAAGTAATTAGAGATGTCTTGTGGTGGTAAAGAAGTGTTATATAAATGTAAGGTTCTTTTTGCATACAATTACCATCAAATATACCCAAAATAGAACAGAAAATAATAAAAAAAAGCATTGCAATATTTTTGTGCCCAGTTCGGGTGGCGTACTGAGGAGAAATGTGAAGGCGCTGGACAGTGTGCAGAAGAAACTCATGAGAATGGTTTCAGGGATGAGTAACTTCAATGAAGAAGATAGATTGGAGAAATTAGAACTATTTTCACTGGAGAAGAAAAGCTAGTAGGAAGCTTGACAGAGGTGTTCAATACCATGAGTGGTTTGGATAGAGTAAATAGGGAAAATCTATTCCCATTTAGGAAAAGATAGGGAATCAGGGGCTCAGGTTTGGAGTCATTTACAAAACAAGCAAAAGTGATGTGGGTAATCAGGGTTAGTGTTAATGTGAGGGTGTGATGGGGCAAACTCAACTGCTGCATTCAAAAGGGAGTTAGAATATTATCTGAAAAGAAAGAGTGTACGTGGTGAAGGCAGGAGAATGGAATTAACTAAAAAGCTCATTTGGAGAGTCAGATTAAACATGATGGGTTGAATGGCCTCCTTTTGTGCTGTAACAATTCTGTGTTTCTGTGAAGTTGCTGAAATGAGATGTATTGATAACTGTCAAATAGGGCTGGTTGGTTTAAAAGCCTATGGGCTGAACAGGCCTCAAGCCTGCTCTGCTATTCAATGAGACGATGGCTGATCTATGGCCTAACACCATATGCTTGCCTTGGATCTATATGCCTTGATACACTTGCCTAATAAAAATTTGTCTATCTCACATTTAAATGTAACAATTAAATTAGTATCAACCACTATTTGAGGAAGAGAATTCCAAACCTGCACTACTCTTTGTGTGTAGAAGAACTTTCTAACATGTCTCCTGAATGGCTTGGTCCTAATTCTTAGACTATGTTCCCTAGTTAAATTACTGGAAGCAATATATTTCTGTGCATCAGTTCTGGGGTCAATTATCAACAACAGAAAGTTGGACTGATGTACAAAGTACCTTGTCAGGTTAGAAAGCTAGTGCTTCAACAAATTTCACTTACACTCACAGAGAATTAAACCAAACAATTTTTTAAAAATGACAGGTAAATAGAAAACCTCTGAAAAGTCTTTACAAATATAAAATAACATATTAAGAGATCAGTAACATATGCATTGATAAGTTCTGCATGGCTAGCTGACAGTTTCAAAAATATGAAGCCAATTTGTCTGCCTTGGTATAAAAGTTGGCAGATATTTTCATGCTAATTACCAAATGTCCTGAAAGTATGCTTTCTATATCATTATCTGTTTAAGAAAGATAGTAACTGCCATACTCAGGCAAAAAATCATTACACAGAGGACCCAAAGATAGTGAATTCAGTAATCTCCCATTAAGCAATTACAAAGGATAGATTTAGTTAATCACTCTGGCTGATTTCCAGTGAGAATTGCCATAAAGTTTAATTCTGAGCATGCTACAATTCATATTTATTTGTTTTTTTTAATGACATTATAAAGTACAGCTAAGACAAAGTACTTGATGTCAATTCATTTTCTCTTTGAAAACATGGATAAGAATTTTCACATCATGGTGTTGTCAAACTGAGAGCCATTGTAGATCATTGAACACAGGGATATCAGAGAACCAAGGCCTGGTACAAAGTAGAGCTGAAAGTTGCTCCTTATCTGGAATGCAAGAAGGTGAAATTTTGTTATGAACAAACCCTCAGTGAGAGCCCATCTGGAATACTGTATTTGCTAGAGCAATTAAGGGTGGACAACGAATGCTGGCCTTGCTGGTGATGCTTACATCCAATGAAAGAATAAATACCTGTTCTTAGCACCATATCTCAAGAAGGACATAAAAATAGAAAGAGTTGGAAATAACACATCTACATCTGAGCAGAGATAAGATGAACTAATGTTTCAAGTCAAATTGGTTAGGCAGATTGGCCGTGCTAAATTGCCCATAGTATCCAGGGATGTGCAGGCTAGGTAGGTTAGTCATGGGAAATGCAAGGTTACAGGGATAGAGTAGGGGGCAGGTCTGGGTGGGATGCTTTTTGGAGGATCAGTGTCGACTTGATGGGCTGAATGGCCTTTTTCCACACTATGGGGATTCTATGATTCTTCGTCTCTGTTTTGTAGAGTAGTCATATTTCACTCGCACATTGCCTGAACCAGTTTTCAGCACTTTTCATTTTGATTTCAGGTTTTATGCACTAGCAATATTTTGCTTTTATTTCAAGAGGATGTATTGAACTTGATATGTGTGAAACTCAGATTCACCACTATTCTACTTGGGGTTAAAAGTGTTACATTGTGAGGACGGGCTTCATAGATTTGTATTCCCTTGAAAATAGGAAATTCAGGACTGATTCAAATGAGGTTTAGGATGATTAAAACATTCGATAGGGTAGAGAAAGAGATTATATTTCCTCAGGTGGGGAGCCCAGAATTTACATTTATCTGTTCAAAGGATATGGGTATCACTGGCTAGGTCAGCATTTATTGCCCATCCCTGATTGCCCAGAGGGCAGTTGAGTCAACCACATTGCTGCACATCCGGTGTCACATATAGATCAAACTGGGTAAGGATGGCAAATTTCCTTTCCTAAAAGGTCATTAGCAAACCAGATGGCTTTTCAAGTAAATCATCTATGGTTGCATCGTTGTCGTTAGACTAGCTTTTCATTCCAGAACAAGGGAGCATAAACTTAAAGCCCAAGCTGAGTAATTCAGGAATGATGTCACAAGCACTGTTTCTCACAAATGACAACTGGAATCTGAAAATTCTTTTCCCAAGAGCTAATTCAGAATTGGGATAAATTGAATATTTTAATACTAAGATTGATAATTTCTTTGTTTGGCAATGAGAAACAGAACCAAGGCAGGAAGGTGGAAACAAGATATAAACCAGGCATGATCTAACTGAACAGATTCCTGGGGCTGAATGACCTCCTCCTGATTCATTACTGTGTTTTTCCTTTTTATGTGTTATAATCTCTCCTCCTAATTACATGCATAACCACTTTTCGTACATAGTTATCATTTTAGTAAATCTCTTCTGCATCCTCCCAACTTAAAAAACTATGAAGCCCAATTTTCCCTTCTCATTGTCTTGGTATTCAATAGCCCATTGATTAAGTCTAGGATTCTAAATCCTTTTTTTGACTTTGATCAGATTGTACTCCCATAAGGAACATGATCAGGACACCGCTGTAATAAAGGATACTCACTTAGGAAGACAGCAGGATAATAGCGTTGTATAATTGGTCTCCAAGAAGAGCAGAAATTCATAAAGACTTTTTCCATTCTAACATTTAATTTCTGTATCTTTACACTGAAAGAGATTGTGCGTTTAGTTTGTGCGTTTAGTGTACAGTGGATCAATAGTAGAAGTATTATCTTACATGGGTTTTCATCTTGCATGTTTTTTTAATTGATGCCATTAACATTCCCACAGAATAAGGTAGGCCAAAAATCTTAGTCTGCAATTTGTTTGGCTTGTAATAGCAACAGTTTTAGGGAGGAAAAATGCCAACTATGAGTATAGCATCCTTAATAACAACACACTACAATAATAACTGTGTATAATTTTGTATTTTCATCACCTAATACCATGCTGGATCAGTATAAGCTTTAATAACAAATCCATTGTTGTGGAGTCAGTACTTTTCAGCAAGGGTTGATTAATCTTTGATAAAATGAGCTTTGAGAAGTTATTGAGCCAAACATCACAGTGAAGCAGAAAGAAAACCAGCAGATACATTGGTAACTGCAAACTCATCAGAGATTGTCATTTCATCCAAGTGCCTGCTATTTCAGACCCCTTGTGTGAGCTTTGTTCTGCCTTTCTAGCTTGTTATGAAAAATTATTATGTTGTATCTCTTTATAGAATTTTAGCTTGAAAGTTGTATGGTGGGTCAGTGGTGAGCACTGCTGCCCCACAGAGCCAGGCACCCGGGTTCGATTCCATCCTCGGGCAACTGTCTCTGTGGAGTTTGAACGTTCTCCCCAAGTCTGCATGGGTTTCCTGCGGATGCTCCAGTTTCCTCCCACAGTCCAAAGATGTGCAGGTTAGGTGAATTGGCCATGGGAAATGCTAGATTACAGGGATAAGGAAGGGGTGGGGTCTGGGTCAGATGCTTTTCGCAGGTCGGTGTGGACTCGATGGACTGAATGGCCTGCTTCTACAGTGTAAGGATTCTATGGAATGCCATTTTTGATTATTAATTTACATGAACATCATTGAAAGGCAGGCACATGCCATAAGTCTTCAGCTCTTTAGAACTGAGAGACTTAAGAAGGCATTTAGGAGTAATTCACATTATTATGGGACTAAAGTCATCAGGGGATATTGTCCCATTTTGCAGAATAAATTTGAAAAAGTGGACATTTTGTGGAGAAAAAAAAGCTGTGGCCCACTTTGATCAGATCTTGCTGGATCTTGCATTAGTCAGGCATTGTTGGTCAGCTTTCCACCAGCATTACAAATCCACAGCAGATGTCTTGATTGCTGGGAGCTTCTGGATAGTCAGAGGTCAACAGCTCCAGAACTCAGCAGAGGCCATGGCAGAGGCCAAGGCTGCTTGGGTGATTGGATGATTGGCACTGTGAAAGGTAGGTGATGTTTGGGGTGGGGGTTCTCTATGGTTGCAGGGAGAAGGACCATGGGTCAGAAGCATGGGCAGGAGGGTGGAATTCCAGAAGTCACTCCACGCCCAATCCTACGTCCAATTCCTCGACTTACACAATATAGTGCACGTGCCATCTCACAACAACACACCCCGCCTCCCACAACAAATTGACAGCCTTCCCATACTGGTTTACCAGTCAGGTAGACCGGTCTATTATTAGCCATGTAAGGGCCTGGCTTGGTAGTGGATTGGGAAGGTAGGTCATTAGCCTTCCCACTAAGACCTTACTTTCTGAAGTGGTGGGATGAGGATGGGTCACAAACCATTTGATTATCCACCCTTCCCTCTATGTTCTTCACTACTTCATTAAAGGGGAAAATTCTGATCTTGAGTCATAAAGTCTATATGATACATAGGGAAACCTTTCATCCCATCTAATCCATGCTTACACTCTGTGGAGCAATCCAATCAGTCCTATTTCCATGCTGTAATCTTATTGCCATGGACATTTGTTTTGTTTTCTGTGTTGTCTCTGTTTAAATCACATGTGGGTAAAATTACACAAAGGATGGCAAGTTTTTCTTCTGTCAAAAGCATTAGACCCTGTGGAACTCTTAAAAACAACCTGTGTTCACTTGTACTGATCCTTTTATTTGTATTTCCTTTTGTATTTAAATTCTCAAACTGCCCACATCTATATGTTCCAAAAAAAAAGAAATCCAAACCATGGACTACTTAAACAAAAAAAAACAAATTACAGATGCTGGAAATCAGGAACAGAAATTGTTGGGAAAACTCAGCAGGTCCGGCAGCATCTGTGGAGAGAAAGCAGAGTCAAAGTTTCGGGTCCAGTGACCCTTCTTCAGAATTTCTGATTTAGCCATTGGATTAGTTGTCCAGTGAAATGACAATTATGCTACTAGACATTTTGAAGATGAAGATATATCTCCTAGAATATCCTTTGTCTTTTGGTGATTGAGCCTATATGGAGTTATATACAACATTGGATCTGGACAGAATGAGTCAATCATCCATGATTACAATAACCATTATACCATCACACTGCATGATGCTAATAAGCAGATTTTTCTTATATTTAGATTAATGAACAATTCATCAAACAGCATCCACTTTCCATCCACCAAAGTGATAGAAATAATTGATAATGATTACCAAGTTGTTAACAAAACATTTGGGATTTCCTCTAAGAACATTGTAAAAAGAATGCTCTCATTAGTTATTTTTCTGTAGCTTTTTGCATTATCTTTACTTCTTTGTCAGATACTTTAGAGACTTTTAAGTGACTCTTGGATAGGCACATGAAGGATGGTAAAATGTAGGTTATGCAGGGTGATTTGATCTTAGTAGGATAGTAGATCTGCACAACATCGTGGGCTGAAGGGCCTGCACTGTGCTGTACTGTTCTATGTTCTATGTTCACTTGTTTAATCATTTTACACTTCACAATGATGAGACTAAATGTCAAAGCATACTGGCAATTAAGAAATCCCAAAAGATGCAGTTAAAGGACTTCAGACATTGACTGCTTTGTCCTTTTGGGACTTGGGAACTAAATTCACACTACCAGAGTAATTTCAGTATCACAGGGGTAATTGTAGCCCAGTCTGCCTGGTGTGATTATGATGGCTTCTGATGATGTTGCACAGTTCACTTAAGTAGTTAAATTGCTTTTGAGCTGTTGTACCAACAAGCATTTTATAAATCGTGTAGTTTGAAGCTAAGAATGGTGATGGTAGAGGCTCGAACATTCTTTCTATCACATGGCTGACCAGGTATCCCTTCCATACTTAACATCAACTATTTGTGTATGTTAGAAAGATTTTCAGGTTGATACTGAGCCTGTTGGGCTGTGCTGTGTGGGTGCTCTTTCCATGACCATCGAGTCTTAGAGTAAGACACAATGGAGCTTGGAACATAAGAACTAAGGGCAATTCAGCCCCTCAAGCCTGCTCTGCTACCTGATTCGATCATGGCTAATCTCATCATGGCCTCAACTCCATTCTCCTGACACTCTCCATAACCCTTCAACTTATTACTAATTCAAAATTTGTCTACCTCCCCTTTAAACTTACTTAATGTCCAGGCACCCATCATTCTCTGAGGTAGTGAATTCCACAGATTCATGACCCTTTGAGAGTCTGCCTGGTGTGATTATGATGGCTTCTGATGATGTAGCACAGTTCACTTAAGTAGTTAAATTGCGAGTTAAATTTGAGGGAAGTAATTTCTCCTCATCTCTATTTGAAATCTGCTATCTCTTATCCTGAAACTATGATTTCTGGTTCTCGGCTGCTCCACGTGAAGAAAAATCATTTCCACATCAACTGTGTTAATCACCTTTAGCATCTTATATACCTCAATTAGCTGTCCTCTCATTCTACTAACCTCAAGACAGTATGGCCCTAAACTGCTCAATCTCTCTTCATAAGACAAATCCTTCATCTCTGGAATCAATCTAGTGAACCTTCTCTGAACTGCCTCCAATATAACTACCTGCTCAAGTAAGGGGACCAAAATAATATGCAATACTCCAGATACGGTCTCACTAATGCCTTGAACAGTTGCAGCAACACTTCCTTACTTTTATACTCTATTCGTTTAGCAACAAATGCTAAAGTTCCACGCATTCTAGATTTCTGCAAATCATACCTAGGCACCTTCTGCACTGAAGTTTCTCTTCATTTTGATAAGTTGCCTTTCTATTCCACCAACCAAAATTGATTATCTTACACTTAAGCACATTAAACTTCATTTATCAAATTTAACCCATTCATCTAAGCTATCCACTTCTATATGTAAATTTCTTCATAGATCATAGAATCCCTACAGTGTGGGGACAGGCCCTTTGGCCCAACGAGTCCTCACTGACCCTCACAGCATCCCACCTTGACCCATCCCCCTATAACCCACCTAAATCTACACATCCCTGAATACTAGAGAAAATTTAGCTCAGCCAATCCACCTAGCCTACACATCTTTGAACAGTGGGAAGAAACCAGAGGAAACCCACAGAGACATGGGGAGAACTTGCAAACTGCACACAAATAGTGGCACAAGGGTGGAATTGAACCCAGGTCCCTGGGACTGTGAGGTAGTAGTGCTAACCACTGTGCCACCATGCCACCCCTTAAAGACTACTGCGCCTGGTATTCCCAGGCAGCCTCCCATCCAAGTATTAACCAGGCCTGAGACTGTTTAGCTTCCAAGATCAGATGAGATCGGGCGTTTTCAGACTAGTATAGCCATAGCTTCAGACTAGTATGGCCGTTATTTGTTCATTGCAATTTACGACCCCAAATTTGGCTAAAGTACTTTCTATTCCTGCATCCAAGTCATTAATATCCTTTATAAATATTTGGGGCCTGAGGACCGAGCACTGTGGCGCGCCACTCCTTATATTTTGCCAAGCAGAAAAATACCCATTTACCATGACTCTCTGCTTTCTGTTGGTAGGTCATCCTCTATCCAAGCTAATAAATTACAGTTAAACCCGTATGATCTTTCCTTGTGTATTAACCTTTTGTTTGCAGCTTATCAAATGCTTTCTGGAAGTGCAGATATACCACATCAACACAATCCTATTATCTACATCACATGTTACATCTTCAAAGAACTCCAGAAAATTATCAAACATGTTTTACCCTTCATAAAACCCCAATGACTCAGATGGATTGTATTTTGGCTTTCCAAATATCCTGTTATTACTTCCTTAAGAACAGACTAATAATTTCCCAATGACCCATGTTAAACTAACTGGTCTGTAATTTTTTACTTTCTGCCTCCCTCCCTTATAGGGAGGGATGCTACCCACTGCATCACATGACTGCCTGACTAAGTGTGGGGGAAAGGAGGAGTGAGGCATTAAAATGACACCAGTGTGCTCCTCACAATCTTCCTGCACTATTCCTGTTCCCCATTATGATTGTAACTCCCCAGTCCTTGGTTTTGTGTCAGACATCCAGACCTAGGCTAAGAGACCGCGAAATAAAAATCTAATGCTGAAATCGATGATACTATATCTGATTCTGGAACTCTTAATAATTCAATGGAATAGGCATCGAAGAGTTTCTGAAACTGTGCTTCAAAGATCTCAATTGCTTTTTCCTGATTTGTAGGTTCTTTTGCTGTTTGTTTTGATATGGTACACTCTAGACTGGTACTACTGTAATTTTGTTGTCTTGCAACTGTTAGCTTAGCTTCCCGTACATAACTACAGGTTTGACTCTTGTTTCCATGGTATAGGTCGGGCAAGATTTGGAGGTGAGGGAGCAGTATCACCCCCTATGCCTAGGCCTCTGAGAAGGTAATGGGTGAAACTGAGAGGAAGTGGTGCAGGGAGTGGGTGTCTACATGGAGGAAGTCTCATTCAGCACAATATGTGATCCACAAATCAAGGATAAACTTCTTGGGCCTAACTAGTGAAGGACATATTGTCCTTGGAAGGGGTTTGTGGTGGTGATTCAACAGAATGATCAAAAAGTTAAGTTGATTTGGGAAGTGGTAAAAGGGAATGAGAGTAGTGAGTGATGCAGGGAAGTGATCAGAGATATGGCCTTATCTGTGATGGACAGGATGGAGTCGTTAGGCCAGGTGAGATGATGAGGTCATGAGAATAGGTTGGGGTGGTTTAAATGATGAAGTGGGAGACTTAGGAATACTCTCTGCTCTTTCTCTGTCTTCACAGCTGTGCTGCACTGTGAGCACAAGTTATACTGATGTGAAAACAGCAGAAGAGTCTATCAACATTTTGCTATGCCTGTTTGGTCACATCTATTTTGTTTACAAGCATACCAGATCACAATCTATCTCTCGGTTTATAAAATGGATTACAGATGGAAAAATGCCACTCCTTTTTAAAAAGAAATATGTAGTCTATTAGACTGAGCTCCTAATTTTCAGATGTTTCTCTTTACACCTTTCTGCTTTATTCTTTCAACAAAATCATATTTTTACGCATTCGTTGCTTGTTTTCTTTCACTTCCTCAGGAGATTTTGGAAGAGGGATTGCTTCCCTTGCATATATTTCTGCATTTATGTGATTTGTCACTTGAACAGGCAAAAAAACCCAGCAATTGGGTAACGTTTTAAAGTGGAAACACTAGGGAGAAAGAAATATGTCAAAAGGCCGAGATGAAGTAGGGTGAGAAGCGTTTTGTATGGAGCATAAGTGACACCATGGACTGGTTGGACCTCCTCCTGTGGTGTAAAATTCTAGGAATTGTACAAGATAGAGATTTTAACAGCAGATTGTAGCTTCTGTGCCATCTGAAAATCAAGTTGATGAGAAGCAGGATATGCCATGTATGCTCAATGGTATTACATGGTTGTCAGAATGGATCCCTTATACACAGAAATAACAGCAAGAGGCATTTGAGTTATACTGACTCAGAAATTAATTGAACACAAAGAATGAGAAGATCATTGAACTTTCAGAAGAGAAGAAAGTTGATGAAGCTGATTACAAGTCAAAGCGATGTACGAGCTGAGAATTGTGCATCATTTACATCCCATAAATGGCATAAATGACTGGGAAAGAGCATGGAGATTCATCACACTGGTTCTCATCAATCCATTTAGAGTTAAATTTAATGCTGTAGCCGTTGTTTCTTCTGGGAACTGAAGCTCCCATCAGCTCACCATTGCTAGGAATTTTAAAATCAGTTTGGGACAACGGAATGCCATCCTTCACTCAATCTTCCAGTATTCCCACAAGAATACTGTTGATTAATCTACCTGTCTATTTAAAATGGTTCATGAAGAGTAGCCTGTTTCCTGAAGTGGATTTAAATGGCCCAATATGAAAGATTTATTGTAGCATTTAAAGACTGGTTCTGATCCCATTCTCTCTTTGTGTGCCAGGGGAATGATTAATATCCAGGGCAGTGAAGGGGAAACGGGCAGAAATATGGAGTCATACAGGCAATCCACGCCAGCTGAAAACCCCCACCCTACACTGTATCGGTACCTGCTCTGCAACTCCAGTGCCAGCTCCCCCCACTGCCTCTGACTTTCTCCAAGACAATATCATCTGGACTGTACCTATTCTAGGTAAAGGATGGAGCAGAAGGGTACAGTGAAGCAAGGATGAAAAAAGGTGAGAAAAGGAAGAGAGGAAAGAAAGGACTATTAGAAAAGAGGGAAAGAAGTAAGAGCTTATACCTGTATAACTCCTTTCACAATATCATGCTGTCCCAAAGTGTTGCACAGCCAATGACACACTTCTGAAGTTGTCATGTAATGTGATCAGCAGGCTGTACTTGACAATGTTTCACATATAGCAAAACGATAATAGCCAAGTAAGCTCCAATTTGTGTTGCTGATTGAGGAGCGCATATTGTCTGGGATGCCTAGGAGAACCCAACCAAAATAGTGACCTTGGAATCCATCACATCCACCCAAGAAAGCAGATGAGTCCTTGCTTTGATGGCAAAATTGAAACTTGGCATCTCTGACTGTTTGGTAGTGCAACCTCATTGATACCATTGTGAGATTTGAACCCACAATAGTGTGATCTGGAGAATGCAGGTGAGGCTAGATGTCCCTCAGACCTCACTGCTGGGACCAATCAAGTGGAGGGGTCCTCACAAACAATGCTAATGATGATCCCTAATGCACTAGGACCCTGCAAAGACCTTCTATCCCAAGCAGCAGGGGGAAGGCAACTAAGTCGGTAGTTACAGACTTCTCAGTTCTGATGATACCTGCTCAAACCTTACTGTCAGAGATGCTAGTCATGTGCCCAGAACATGTAAATAAAAGAAATTTGCGCACACTTTTCCCTTCACAGGCACAGAGCAGTTCCAGTATGCTGCAGTAGTCACAAGTCCAGTACAGACATTGATGGTAAATATTCAGGAAGCTGTTGATGATGAGAATGGCTGGGTGATGTGAAGGAATGGACAGGTAGAACCTCAGAGACGATTAAAATCCATATATGCAGAGACCTGAGAACTTAAAGTGCACACATCAACAATACCCAGAATGGAAAACAAAGTTGATTCTTTGCCCTTTGACTATAAGTGAGTGGAATTCTACTGTCAGAGAGAAAGATTTATGTTGTGCCTTGATTCACGTGATTATGTCTATGGGTTAGATTCTAGGCTTGAACACAGTTGCATCTGCAGGCAAGATATAAGATGAAGGAGGCAGTAAATGTTGGTTTTGTCAGTGAACTCCATATCACATAAATGAATAAAGTAAAAATGGAATAATGCTGTGCTGAGTGGAAATGATCTCTGAAAGGGAGCAGATAGGCCCAGAGAACATGGGATTGTGTCTGAACCCTCAATTATTTTGAACAATGAGCTACTGCATGTTTTTAGGCAATGTGTTGGCAACACGTATTTAATATGTCAGGCTACTGTGTCATCACTGATGGCTCCCAAATTGATCCTGGGTGATCAGGTTGGAAAATGAACTTGAACACACAGAAACCCCAAAGATCATGAAGCAGGGATTATTTAGTCCACTGGCCTCAGGTCATTACGTACAGGAGAGGAAAGTAAGGGTAAACAAAGGACTAGTTACAATGATGAGCCTATAGTTTACATTGAGCTGAGGAATACTTTTATTAGTCTGTTCTCCCCCTCCTAATTCATCTCCCTTCTGCAAAAATACACTTTGTTTTTTGCCAAAAGAGGATCTGTTCGACTGCTCCACTGCCATCCATAAGCTTTGCTGTCAGCTGGTGGAGAATCTGGCACAATTACTCTACCTCTTTTGCTCAGTCACTTCCCTCACCATCTCCACCTGCTGCTAGATGTCCCACTACAAAATTCCCTCCTTGAAACTTGCTGTCCTGGCAACTATACTCAGCATACAATGACTGTATGCTAAGCAATTTGGTGATTAGAAGGTTCAATTTTTCCACAACACTTAGAATGTTCAGGTCCATATTGCTGGAAGTACTTTCTTACGTCACTGCTCTGGGCAAATGGTAAGGTTTGGGCTGATAACCTTCGGAGCCTGGTATCTGTAGTGGCACCAACCAAGTGATCCAGGCTCTGTGACGGATCTCACAAGTTGAGATCCAGATCTGGCAGGACATCAGGAGTCATATGATTCCCACTTGTTGCTTCAGTGTCAACCCATGGCTGGTCCAGCCTGTGCTATCTCCCAGGATGGAAGTGGGCTTCCCCACACAGGATGCATGTTTAGGATTTAAAACATACCCAGTCACTGTGATTTTGCATCTTTATCCAACTTCACTTTACTGGAGCCCTGTACACCATCCACCAGACTTCTGGCTTCAAGCAAAACCCATTTGTGAACTATTTTCTGAGGCGGTCCCTCCTCAGGTTCAACAACATAGTTTGGCTGTCTGTGTCCAGCCACTTAATGACTGTCAGAGATAGTAGAAACTGCAGATGCTGGAGAATCTGAGATAACAAGGTGTAGAGCTGGATGAGCACAGCAGGCCAAGCAGCATCATAGGAGCAGGAAGGCTGACGTTTCGGGCCTAGACCCTTCATCAGTCTGAATCCAATATTCCAATTTCAAAGGAATATTTTTGCACCACGTGGAAGGTGAGTCCTGTCAGGCTTACTACACTATTTCATAAATACACAATGACTTGAGCAGAGGAAATGAATTCCAGACACTAGTCTTGTATCTCAAACAAAAGACTATACTAGTTAGTAAATATACAATGACTTGAGCAGAGGACAATTAAATAAGGTAAGCTGATATATATCTATGCTTTAAACCTGAAACATTTGTTTTCAGCCCCTCATGCATACTAACGACAGACAAACAAACACAGTTAAGGGATAAATAAAAGAAAGTAACAAAACTAGCCACATTACTAAAATGGCTTTTGCAATACATTATTTCACAGACATAAATGTGGACTGATTGGTTCCTTTTCTGGAACCAGTGATTCGGGTCACCTTCTCAGTTCACTCAGGTATGGGTAGTAATATCTCTAACTCAGTTTTCTACTCTTCAGGCTTTTGGAAGCTGATTTGGGAGATCAGGTAAGGAGCTTTCAAATTTTCATGCTGACTTGTCAGGAGCCAAGATCATTTCCTCAGGAAACATAATTCAAAAAAGCAACTTCAATTCTGCTTCTGCGCTGATAGACTGATGTCTTTTCCTGAGGCCTCAGTTACCAACTGCCATCTGCTTGAGCATAAGGTCTCCTCCAGATCTGTTGGAACTAATTCTCAGGTAATGACCTCATTAATATCCAATTTCCACTACCTGTTCAAACACAATACTTTTCCTGATGTTGCTATGTCTTTTAATCAAGACTCAACGTGTAATTAGCCTCCACGCCGGGCCTTAGAAACAAAGTTTGTTTTTTCACTTTTACCACAAGCTGTCCCAAAGTCCTAAAGTCATTTCCAGCTCGCAATTCCCAGTTCACAACTCCAAACCAAAATTGATCAAAGAATTTTAAAAAATCAAATATCAGCAAGGATTAGAACCTTCAAGAACAGCGATAGTGTGGCAAGCAAAAGAACAGCCTGATACTCTGCTGCTTGAACAGGTCTAAGGTCCCAAACAGGTTGATACACCTTGAATCTGTGAAACAAGGTCAAAGACTCCTGAGCCCCAGCAGCCAATCTTGTAATGTTTTGCTCATAATAGTCATCAGACATGCTTTTCAAAGATATCCAGATATCTCTTTAATATGTTCAACCCTGAAACCACAAGTATTCTTACCTTCTTTACTTCCATTGGAATATTGTTCAGGTCATGAACTACCAGAAACCCAAGGCTATGAGAAGTGTGATCGAGGAGAGATAGGGAAAGCTCCATGTAGCAATGATAGGGGATGTCTGATTCCTGTGAATCAAAGACCTGGATGAAGGAAGAGACATCAATCAGCTTGCACTTCTCAGCAAGATGTACACTGATAAACTGTTGAGTAATGGTTGACACTGTTGCTCCTGTGTCAATTAGACATGACGCTTCTACATTGCAGAATTTCCTATCACTCTACATAAGATTGAACCTCGTCTGGAATCAATCTTGCCTCCCATCTTGCTTTCAGTGGGATGTAGAGTTATTTTAATGACAGGTGAGAAAGGAAAGCCATGCACTGGGAGAGGTCTCTGTACCTAATGGCATTGGTGGCCATAGTTGTTGAGGTCAGTCTCATTTGAAGTGTCCAATCCTGCCACAATCCTTACAGTGTTTTGCAGCATTCTTTAGTTGGCATCAGCCCTGAAGCTTATTGTGGTGATAGGACAGCAAGGACTGGATCTACACTTGCTGTGCAGTAACTGCTTCTTCAGCTTGAGATCTGCATTCCCTTCTGCACAGACAGTCACCTCCCTCTTGGTAGCTTCTTTCCTCAACTTATAAGTCTGATCTTTCTCCATGATTGGAATGCTGTGTGATCCCACACTGCAAAGAAAGATAATTGAGATTGTCATGATTAAACCTTTACAATTCTACCTGCACTTTACCATTCCTCAGTGCTTTCGCTAAGTTGTACGTCAGTATCTCATCCCTGGTTGATTTGAATGAGGTATCCAGGGGGATAAAGCAATCAACAACTTCACCATCTCCAGGGATATTGAAACTAGGTCCTCACAATCAGCTTGTTTTTACTCGTAAAACCTCTGCTGTATCTGAGTCAGGTTATTGCTGTTTCCAAAAATCCTTCGTCATTGCCTCAAAGATCTGCTGCAGACTGCTTTGAACATCTGCCCCTTTCCCAAGTGATTCCTAATGGGCTTTACCTCACAGAGGTTGCTTCACAAATGTTGAGTGCTCACTTGCATTAAGGTATTGGACACCAGGAACAGCTGTGTGGCCTCAATCCAGTCCTCAAACATCAGATTGTTGGGTATTTCTAATTTTTGCCTGAATCAGTCCAGCTTCCTACTACTCTTCGCTATGAAAAGTATAGGACTATGCTCATTGATTGATTGATTTGATTTATTGTTATATGTACCGAAGTAAAGTGAAAAGCATTGTTTGTAAGCATTACAGGCAGATCATAGTAAGCAAGGACATACAGATCATAGGGTGGACAAAACTTTGATAGAGTGAAGCAAGTTATACTGCACATGATGCACACAAGGCAAGAAGAACATTAACAAGATTAACATTATTTGAAGTTAGAGAGTTCATTCATCAATCTGATAATGGCAGGGAAGAAGCTGTTCTTGAACCTGCTGGTGTGTGTGATCAAGCTTCTGCATTTCTGCCCAATGGAAGAGGTTGTAGGAGAGCATTACTGGGGTGCGATGGGTCTTTGATGATGTTGGCAGCTTTTCTGCGGCAATGAGAGGTGTAAATGGAGTCTGTGATGGAAGATTGTCTCCCATGATGGTCTGGGCTCTGCCCACAAACTTCCACAGTTTCTTACAGTCCTGGGCAGAGCAGTTGCCATACGAGGCCATTATACACCCGGACAGTATGCTTTTTAGGGTCCTTATGGACATGCTGAATTTCCTGAGCCGCCTGTGGAAGAAGTGTCGTTGTGCCTTCTTGACCATTGCATCTACGTAGGAGGTCCAGGACAGGTTGTCGGTTATCGTCACTCTGAGGAACTTTGACGCTCTCAATGCTCTCAACCTTCACTCTGTTGATGTAAATGGGGGTGTGCTCTTCTCCTTTCTTTCTAAGTCAATGATCAGTTCTTAGTTTTGCCGGCATAGAGAGACAGGTTGTTATCATTTCACCGCATCACCAAGCCCTTTACCTCCTTTCTGTATTCAGACACGTTGTTTGATATCCATCCTACCATGGCAGTGTCATCAGCAAACTTGTAGATGGCGTTCACTTGGAATTTGGCTACGCAGTCGTGTGTGTACAGGGAGTACAGTAGAGGGCTAAGAATGCATCCATGGGGAGCTCTAGTGTTGAGGACTATCGTGGAGGAGGTGCAGTTGTCTATCTTCACTAATTATGGTCTGTGGGTCAGAAGCTGAGGATCCAGTTGCAGAGGGTGGAGCCAAGACCTCTGTCTCGGAGTTCTGAGATCAATCTGGAGGGGGATAATGGTGTTGAAGGTGGAACTGTAGTCAATGAGCAGGAGTCTGATGTAGGTGTCCTTGTTATCTAGATGTTCCAGGGATGAGTGCAGGGCTAGGGAAATGGCATCCGCTGTGGACTTGTTACATCAGTAGGCAAATTACAGGGGATCGCGTCTAACACAGTATGGAACTGAAGGAATACGGCAGGGCAGGCAGCATCAGAGGAGTAGGAAAGTCAACGTTTCTGGTTGGGACCCTTCTTCAGAACTTCAGAAACATCAGTTCTGAAGAAGGGTCCCGACCCGAAACATTGACTTTCCTACTCTTCTGATGCTGCCTGCCCTGCTGTGCTCCTCTAGTGCATCACTGTGTTAGACTCTGACTCCAGCATCTGCAGTTCTTGCTATCTAGCAGGGGATTAAGGCAGGCTGGGAGACTAGCGTTGATGCGGGCCATGATTACGGAGATCAGAGCCACTACGTGGTTTGCTTGTACCATCAAGTAAACACATATCAGGAGCCTTAGCCTGGGCTTGGCCTAAAGGTCTGATTACTTCTATCAATACATGAGCAGCCCTTCTGGACATTGCCAGTTTCAATTCCTCCAACACTCATTCCATATCAGTCAGTCACCTTTCAGCATGACTTGTTGCCTATACTGTGGAGTCCTACCAACTATACCAGAAAAGTAACATGAGATTTGAAAACATGGAAAGTCTGAAATCGTGAAGCAGGAATTCTTTATTTCACATGCCTCAGGTGATTATACATGGGAAAATTGAGGATGAACAAAGAACGATTTACAACAAATACATGGAATTAGCCTGTGTGTTATACTGGGCTGAGTGATCCTTTTGTCTGTCCACTTCCCATTCCCATCAGCCCCCTTCTGCCAAAGGCTCATTGAACTAACCCACTTGCCCTCCATCTCTATCACCATTTACTGGTGGATGTCTCGGCTCCGTTGGTCTAGCTCCTATAGGACTGAGCAAAAATCCTACATTTTCTTTTTAAATACTGGACCAAAACTCCTGGATTATTAGCAGAACTTTTAAAATAAAATGAAGTCAGCTGGTCTATGCTCTGTAGAAATATACAGTCACAGGGACAGCTGCCTTGAACCATGGGTTCAGTTAGAAATCCTATTCACGCCTCAGCCCTAAAGGAACAATGAACCAGACCTAAGACAACAACTTCAGACATCTTGGACTCTTCAAAGATACCAAGGCATTCAACTTCAATTAATATTCATTCCATGCAATCGAAATATATTTACACTTACTCTAAACAAGCAGGAAACCTATTCACCTCTGATTGAAAGACATTTACATCTACTGTAAGGATCAGGAAGCCAATTCAGTTCCAGAAGAGCAAGAGTAATACTATTGCTAAAACCAGATTTGGCGCCAAGATAAGGGACCTGCAATTTAGTATAATTGCAGGCCCCAATCTCACCTGAGAGAGAGAGAGACAAAGAGAGCAAATGAGAGGCGAAAGAAGAACAATCTGCCTCAAGAGCTATTCCCCACAGTTA
Source organism: Rhincodon typus (assembly GCF_021869965.1). NCBI lineage: Eukaryota > Metazoa > Chordata > Chondrichthyes > Orectolobiformes > Rhincodontidae > Rhincodon > Rhincodon typus. Next base: position 31,920,195 of record NC_063334.1, read on the forward strand.
CCAACATGAGAAGGACTCCAGAGAGCTACCGCACCGATAAAGACTCCTACAGCCATCTCTAACCACCGACGGCCGACCGCGACCTGCAGACTGAACAACCCAATGACCTCGGAGAACCACTGACCCAATCAACACCACAAGGCCCCAGACACATCCTGAGGTGAAAACCTGCTCGCAAAACCCACCAAAGAGCAAGAAAACCCAAGTATTCATTCAATAAATCCACAACACGTCTTACCGCATCTGCGGACTCAACCCAGACTAAAGGCCGACACCCTCCAAAGTCTTCAGGGAAGCACCAGCTACAGCAAGCGGGAATGGCCAGCTGTAATTCAAAATGTGTATTCTCCAGTGGTGAGCTTACTTTTCTCAAGACCCAAAGTATCCAACCTAGCTAGCAGGGAGGGGAAGGAAGGTGGGTAACAATGTAGAGCACCCCAGGGTCTGGAAGTCTGATTAAAGTGTCTGGGTTTAAAACTACTATTTAGTTTATAATAGTAATTGCCTGTGTTAATAGTTAATAACTGATAGTGTCAGTTTCACTGTTTTGCATTTTTAAAAATCTCTTGTAACCTATTCACCTTTGTATTATTTCCCTGTTTATTACTCTTGCTTTTTATTTCTTGTGATATATGCACCTTTGTATTTAATAAACACAGAGACTCTTTGCCCCGTGACATCTACCTCCTGATTTATTACTCCACCTTCACTAATCTGAGCCCAGTGTCAGAACCAGGTATCAGGTGGATGATCCAAGCTGCCTGAGACCAGACCAGAACTCCCTACACTCCACAGCTCACATCGCCACCTGTTGCTGAAGGTCCCTTTACAAGGGGATGGGATGGGTCAGGTCAGGTGATCAAGGACTGTGATCACAAGGGATGGGTAGGGGCTGATTCTTCTGGCTTAGTACAGAGCCAGGGGTTCTTTCCAAAGCCTCCAGTTAGACTACATGTAAAGCTGGCTATCCTGGATGCAATACTTGCTATAGTTAAGACAACCCACATCCATAAAAGGTTTCTGAAGCTGGTGTTAGTCCTCTATTTGCATACATGAAGAGATTAAAGTTTGTTTCAAACACAGGCCCCAGACCACAGACTTTACCAATGACAATGATATGGTTCTGGGGACGTAAATTCAAATCCCACCATTGCAGATGGTGAAATACAAGTTCAATAAACAAAATGTCTGCTGTCATCAACAGTGCAATAATAAGTTTTGACAACGCATGTGTATATGCAATGTAAAGCCAGTTCTTTAAAACTAAAAAAAATTCCACTTTGCTTCAAAATTTTTGGAAATAACTAGATCCTTGGAGTAAAAAAATGTGCATCAATTGTCTTGTGCCCAAAGGATCATATGGAGGGCAATTGCTGTCTCCTCAAAGTCGATGGTTACTTCATGCTTAGCAAAGTAGGCCTTCACGGATAGTGCTGAATGCTGGTGTTTAAAATTGACGTATACATACCTTACTTGCTGTTGGATGATGTTCACAGGTGCAAAAAAACTCCCCCTAAAAAAAAATTGCCACTACCATCCCACCTGACCTCAGATCTCTATTTGCTTCATTGATCTCTGAGCATTTCCATTGTGCATGTGATTATTCTGATTTCTACTTTGACGTAACTCAGATCTTCAGCAGTCAGTCCTCAGTTCCAATTGATAAATTGGTGATGCTTTTATTTTGCCTCATTGATGATCAGTTGTTTTAATCTTTTATTTCCTTTCAGTTAAGCTATTGATTCTTTAATTGCTTGTTTGTGGTTCATGCCCTAGTCTCGAAGAAATATACTTCAAGTTGGGGTGGGTAATGTTTGCAACCTCTAGTTGCTTCACTTTGTTGCCTGATTAACTTCAGTGTGTAGTAAATCTTCAATTCCACATGTTTGTTTAATATTACATCTGTACATTCAGCTTCAACACTCTTTCAGCATTTTTTAGCCTGATGTTTATACAATTTTAACATGGAAGTTACTTTATACTGTGTTATTGGATGTTTGCTTTACATACACTCTCTGCTACATCGGTGATTATCAGAGAATGATTCAGTATTGAGGGCGGCCATTCAGCCAGGTCTGTCTGTACAGCTCTTTGAAAGAGATATCCAATTAGTCATCACTCACCTGTTCTTATCCCCAGTCCTGAAAATATTCTCCAATTCAAGTTTATATCCAAACCATCTCTTGAGGCAGTGTATTTTAAAGAGTAACACCAGCTGCATACAAAACAAACTCTTTCTTTCTCCCTTGGATCTTTGCCAATTGTTTTAAATATGTGTCCTGTCTGACTGCCACCGGTAACTGCTCTCCTACAAGTTGTAACATTTGCTCCCTATTAACTCTATTAAAACCCCTGGTGATTTTGAGCACATTTTAAAATCTACACTTAACTTTCATTGTTTAAGAGGAAACAATCTTAGCTTCTCTGGTTTCTCCATGTAACTGAGATCCCTCATTGCTGGAATCATTCCTCTTCAAACCGTTGACATTGTTCCTAAAATGTGATACCCTGAGTTAGGCTGAGGTGTAATCAATTTAATAAAAGCTGCCAGCAAGGTTGTTTGTATTTCTTTGTGCAGTCTGCAGTGTGCACCACAGATTCACTGCTGAAAGGATGATTCAGATCATAGTTCAATCCCCCTTTCCTTACTCACCACATCATTTCTTACTCATCTTCAAGAACTATTCCAAACTGTTTTCAATAACAGTTTGCGGAAGAGAAGTCTATACTCTAATCTTCAAGGGATCTCACAGGGAAGAAGAAAGCTAATCAGTCCATTGTGCCTCTACCAGGTCTGTTAAAGAACTATCCAATTCATCTTGTTTTCTTCTACTCTTCCTGATAGACCTGCAATTATTTATTTTGCAGTTACTTAACCAATTACCTTGTGAAAGTTACTGCTAAATCTGCTTCCCTTCAGGCAGTGCATTCAAAGTCACAACAACCTGCTGTGTAAAAAGATTTCTCATCATGATTCTTTTATCAATTATCTTAATTCTGTTTCCTCTGGTTATTAAGTTCTTCCACAACCCAAAAAATGTGAAATGTTTTCCCCCTATTTTCTCTATTGAAGTCTTTATAATACAAATGTACGCATGAAATTTATCTTTGGGTTTTCTTATAATTGTTTTAAACCTCCATTGTTAGTAAGCATTCCTTCAGCTTTTATAAATTTCCATCCTGTACTGGTGATGTTATAAGTTAGAGATATGAACAATATTTTTACACGTACTTTGATTTTGCCTAATTTCAGGTTTTCATTCTGAATATGGTCTTGTTGCAGTAATTTCTAAAATCAGATTCATTTATTTACTGGAGATGAAGGGAGACCAATGCATAAATCCAATGCATTTATTGCTTACATTATGATTATTGGAATATGCCATTTTAATTTAAAAACATATTAATAGCCTTACCTGGTTTGTATCTACATCCAGAGCATCAATATCAGATATTAAAATATATCTAGACTACCCTAGTTCTCTGATTGTTAAGTGCAAGACATGTGATTAATTTCAGCTTGACGGTGCGTACACTAATTATATCTCAATGGTGTATTACATCTTAAATTTAATATACAACTCAGCCAATCTTTCAAAATATCTATGATGCTAGATATTTTGGGGAGGTTTATTTCTTGAGCTCATAAAATAAAATGATTAATCACCATGTATGTTCAAATCACATTAACATGAAACAGTTTTTTGATTGGAAGTGCTTAGTTAATTTGATCATGTTTCAGTTGGACTGGCCCAGATTTTTGACATGCACAGGAAGAAAGGTTTGTGTCTCTTCTTATCAGTTAGTTTTCCTGCATCATTTAATTCGGGACAAATACTGAATAAGGGCCTAATTTTCCATCACCATCATTTTATGTGCCCTCGTGCAGTTTAGCCACCATTTTCTTCTGCCCAACAATGCTGCAGTCAACATTTTACACCCTTTTGTTAAAGCTTCACATCCAGTTGAAATAGCTTTTCCTCTGTGTGTGTGCAATTGAGTGCCTGTTACCTGCCTAGGCTCTAAGTTCTGAAGTTGTCTTCCTAAAAGTCTTTGTCTGTCCCTTTTCTCCTCCTTTAAGGCACTAGTCGTAATTTACATCCTTGACCAAGCTCTTGCTTATCAGAGTTAATATTGACATGGTTAGATCAGCCATGAACTTACATAATAATGAAGCAAACACAAAGGGCCAAATGGCCTAATATTGCTCTTATTTCATATGTTATAATGTTACCTGTGTTACTGCCAATTTTTATTTGATAATTATCACAATTATGAAGGTTTTAAGATTATTATATCTCAGAACGACAGTATTTGGTTTTTTAGAGTGCTATATAGTTTGGGACTCTTATCTTCACATTTAGTATAACTGAAAGTGGTTGTTTGCATGCACAAGGGTTTGCCTGACAATAACTCTGGGTGGTTAAATTGCTGGAAATCAGAACAAGACTTATTGCTTTAGGAAGAGGAAAATGCAAGATATTTACATTTGGAGACAATAACAATTGTTCTAGCTAGTGCTGTCTCACTGAACCCCAAAAAGTTCATAATAATATCAAGTTGTTAACAGTTGTGCTTGAAACCATCCCTTTACCTCTTAAGTGAAAATTGATTGTGATCATAAGTAACTGAGCAGAATTTCTACTCAAAAATAAAGTTAAATATTTCATATTTTCCAAAGAAAGAGAATAGGGGAAGACGTTTTGAGAGCAGGTTACGGGCTTCCCTTTAAGCCCATAACATCACAGAGAAGAATTTTGTTATTCTGCGGTCTGCAGCCAACTGAGAGATGGAATTAAAAAAAGGTAGTGTTAGCTAGGCCTGCAGATTAAGCAGAGAAAGCACTGATTCTATTGCTTACTATGCAGAACCTACGTAAGAGCTTGGACTATGTGTGAAGGCTGAGTTTATTAAGAATTAAAAGGCTGGAGGATTTTCCTAGCTTGAAGCTACATGAAGAAATCTGCAGCTAATCCTCACAGTAAGAGAAGGTCTGGGAATAGAATTTAAATAAAAAGATGGTAGTAAAATACTTTTCAAACACAAAATCTTGACATTCAACAACAAGGTACATGAAAGTTGAAATAATAGCAGAGAGTATAGGAGAAACTTAGTAGGTCTGGCAACATCTATAAGAGAGAAATGGAGCTACTGAATTTCTCCAGCTAAGTGAAACAGATTTAGCACCGACTTCTCCAGGGCAAGTGATACCCACATCACATGACTTTGGCTTAAAAATATGTACTTCAGGGGTTATAACACAGTAACAGTCATAGTGAATTTGAATCCAGAATTTTTAAATTGTTACAAGATTAATATTTTTCCAATGATTTACAATAATTCCTGTTGCTGATACATTGATCTTGAGAGCTGTACAAAATGTATGCTGAGAGGGAAAAATCAATAAGAAACTAGTAAAATGTGGAAATGAATGTGCTGGTACTGGAGGTGCATTTTGAGCTATCCAAGACAAGTTGAATGAGTACATCTCATTCATTAGTTATATTGAGTTGTCCTTTTGGGTACTGGTTGAATGACTATGGAGAGCGGCATCAGAGCTAGCATGGGGTTGCAATGGCTGGGGGTGGTTGATGTGAGGTGAAGGATGAGATTTACCAGGCCTTTAAATAATGCTGGAAGCTGGGATACTATTGAAGAACTGAGGCTGCTTTTAACCAGCCTTCGTACTCAAACTCCCCTTGTACTCTACTGCGTTTTTCAGAATGTGTTGCAAACCGTAGCTTTGTGTAAGAAGGTGAAAATCCCCATAAGTTCACACACAGATAGCATGTGTGTTCTGCAAGCCATGAAAGTATACAGGTCAGGTTTTCCTCAATTGTGATGAAAATCTTGCCATATGTGTAGAGCATTAAATGCAATAGTTCTATCTGCAATTGTTGTAAAAATAACAGAAGCAGGTATTCCAAGGCAAAATACACAATTTTGTATATTATCTGAACAATGATATGGTTAACTGTTAGAGATCTTCAAGATTATAAAAAAGGTTTGATAGTATAGACAAATAAAATATTATCACTATTAAGGAGACTAAGAAACTAGAAACTGTGAACAGAAAATATTGATGAAGAAACCCATTGAGAATTTTTGGAGAAACTTCTTTACCAACAGTGTGAGAGAATGAGAATTTTGCTACCATTTGGAGTGTTTGAGATGAATTGCATAGATGTAGCTATGAGGAAATGAGGTAAACACATAAAGGAGAAAGGAATAGAGGGTCTATACCAGGATTTTTCAAACTGTTCATCAGAATTCCAAAGTGATCAGAAGGTGACATTTCAAATTTATAAACTCCATGGCAGTGGTGGATCTCAGACTGAATGTTGCGAATGCCTTTAAATCCTTACATATTTTTCTATTGACGAACATGACCTAACAGGTAGGTCTTGTGGTCTGAATCCTGCTGCATTTTTGATTATTTGATGGGATTGTGTGCTTGCACTCTGTGAAGTCTGGGGAAATAAGGAGATTAAATTGGCATCATACCTGGAAAAGGCTTTTGCTGATAAGGTTTGATATTTATATAGCAGCATTTTATCCAAAACTCTGCAGTTAACAGCAGTTCAGCTTCAAGATTCATGACTGGGACTATTTTTTCCTTACAATCCTCATTAATAATGCCATCCCTTCTTCTGGCTTCAAAAACACTGGAAATTGCAACAGTCTCATCACCTGGGTCACACAATACAGTCAATGAGTTTCAGGAATGCCCGGTGCACTTGGTAATTTGTAAGGGAGAATTAGTATACTATCAAATGTAAAGCCATGTGAGTAGACCTGCACATGGCCTTGGACATAAAGTTTGGCAATTACACCCGACAGAGGCAAAAGCCTTGAAAATTGTCGATGTGTATAATCAAACTGCTTAGAAGTAGGATAGCCAGGTGAAGAGTATGCTTAGAAAATAATAGACCAATGTCCTTTCTCAAATCTCTCATCTCTTTCAGAGTCCCTGTCCATGAGCTGTTGTTGACTTACACTGGTTCTATCCATCCCTTGGAACATTCAGGGCCTGCGTGGCCAAACACATGCAAACCAGGCAACGGAAAGAATACAGAAACATGCACAAAGATTGAACCTACACCCTCAGGACGGGGCTTCTTAAGAGCACCTTCATATCACGGAGCTTGAAACTCTGCAAACAACAAGTGTAAAAGATTAGCACAAAGTTCAAAAAACCTCTGATTGACTCTACCAGATTTCAGAATTGCTTATCAACAGTAAGCCCAGGACAATCAAAATAACTCAGAGATTCGAAGAAATCCAACCCTATAAGCTCCTAATGCAGTGGTAGACACTTGGTCCAGAAGGACTGGGTTCAAGTTCCATCTTTTCTTAGAAGTGTGTTACAGCACACCTAAACAGGTTGATCTAAACATCTGCTAATGTGGTCTACTGCATCCGCTGCACCCCTTGTGGCCTCCTTTACATCGGGGAAACCAAGCGGAGGCTTGGGGACCGCTTTGCAGAACACCTACGCTCGGTTCGCAATAAACAACTGCACCTCCCAGTCGCGAACCATTTCAACGGCCCCTCCCATTCCTCAGATGACATGTCCGTCCAGGGCCTCCTGCAGTGCCACAACGATGCCACCCGAAGGTTGCAGGAACAGCAACTCATATTCCGCTTGGGAACCCTGCAGCCCAATGGTATCAATGTGGATTTCACAAGTTTCAAAATCTCCCCTCCCCCTACCGCATCCCAAAACCAGTCCAGCTCGTCCCCGCCTCCCTAACCTGTTCTTCCTCCCACCTATCCCCTCCTCCCACCTCAAGCCGCACCCCCATCTCCTACCTACTAACCTCATCCCCTTGACCTGTCCGTCCTCCCTGGACTGACCTATCCCCTCCCTAACTCCCCACCTACACTCACCTTTACTGGCTCCATCCCCGCCTCTTCGACCTGTCTGTTTCCTCTCCACCTATCTTCTCCTCTATCCATCTTCTATCTGCCTCCCCCTCTCTCCCTATTTATTTCAGAACCCCCTTCCCCTCCCCCATTTCTGATGAAGGGTCTAGGCCCGAAACGTCAGCCTCTCTGCTCCTATGATGCTGCTTGGCCTGCTGTGTTCATGCAGCTCTACACCTTGTTATCTCAGATTCTCCAGCATCTGCAGTTCCTACTACCACTGCCAGGAAGTAGTTGGTTTCTGTGCAATATTTTATGCATTTCTAGTTTTAAAAATGTAATCAATGAATGTTCTTATCTCTTCATGGAGCAGTTGTCAATCAATCTCCCTTTTTATTTCACTTTCTACTGGAGCAGTGTCAAGAATTAAGATCTGTCTGTCTTCTGTGAGAGAGACCATTGATGGCAGATGATAAACCCAGGCAAACTAAAGACCATTTGCTTTTCCCTTTACTGGAGTGAGGTTGCTTCTTTGGTAGTGGAAAAATTTATGCCTATCTAAATGTGTTGCCTGCATACAGATTTCTATTTACAAAAAAACTTCTTCTTTTATTCATGCCAAAATACATATTTAAACTTGGCATTGATGTGAAGAAACATTTCAGACTCATGAGCACAATGGTATTTCAGATTCTGTTCCTGATAAATCTGTTTTTCTACAGGTATCTTTCTGTTACTCTTCTGCTTTCCTGTATAACTGGGAACAAATGCTCAACCTTGAATGCTTTAAGCTGCCACAAACCGAACAAGCTTGACAGGCAATCTGACAAATCATCGTCAGCAATTCTGTTTCCATTCAATTTCACAAAGCTAGTGAAATGATTGCACATAAAATAGTACTAGCAATTAATGAATTAAACTAATCATTTTCTTTTAATATTCAGTGTCTTCTTTATGTTTACTGTCTCCTGCAAGGGAACAACTGACTCTGACCAGATAGAAACCAGTTCAAATTTTTTCTGGCGTAAACTGGCATTAGATGCTTTTGAACTCATTTGAGCAGAATTCTGTTGAAGGCAACCACAATATTACCGGGCTCACCAGAAATCCAATAAAAGTTCCCAGTTCCTGAGCTGGCACCAATAAAATTTTCCAAAGGTATTCCAGCTAACCAACACCCGGATCACAGCCTCTCTGCCTTTATTTTATACTGTGTCTTATCACCATAACATACAGGAAAAGAATTTGGCTATTCATCCCATCAACTCTGCTCCTGATCACGGCTGATATGTTTCAAAACCCTATTCTCCTGCCTTCTTCCTGTATCCTCTTACTAATCAAGAAGCTATCTATCCTTGTCTTAAATACACCCAATGACTTGGCCTCCAAATCTTTCTGCGGCAATGCGTTCCAGAGATTTACCACACTCTGGCTGAAGAAATTCCTTCTCATCTCAGTTCTAAAAGGTCATCCCTTCACTCTGAGGCTGTGTCCTATGGTCTTAGTCTCCCCTATTTGTGGAAACATCTTCTCCATGTCCACTCTAACTCAAACCTCTCAGTATTCTGTAATTTTCAATGAGATTCACCCTCATCCTTCAAAACTTCATCGAGTACAGACTCAGAGTGGGCAAATGGGGAACGCATGCTGACCTTGACAGCAATGTCTTTGACCCAGGGAAGAACAAAGAAAAAGAAAACTGCAGAGTATTTTTCTAGACTTTTCTCTCAGATTCCCAGCATTGCTAGTACAGTATTTAGCTTTCGACCAGTTGCTTTAAGTGGAGTTTATAAAAAAAATTCTTCATTGCATGAACCTGTGCCTGCTGTAAGCATCAAGCCCCTCGGTGTCAATTCCAGCAATTGATATAATAACAGACTCAGAACAATGGAAATAACAACAAGCAATCATGAAAATGACACTGTGCCTTGTGCAACAAAAGGTCAACAGAGAATCTGGGGGTGGTTGCCATGCAACCTGGCAAATACCACTTATTTTAATATTCTCATGGAAATTTCGGTCATCAGGTCAGCACAGAGTGTAAAGAATTATCTAACTAAACTTGCAGCACCAACCTTACTGGCAGTGCAATTCAGTTTTTAAAAAGGCTTACAAACACATATATAAACACCAAATTAAAGGTAGAGGTAGGCTGCTTGATGCCTCCTCTGTCATTCAATACGATCACAGCTGATCCAATAAGACCGCACGTTCTTGGAGCAGAATTAGGCCATTCAGCCCGATGAATCTGCTCCACTATGGCTGATAACATTCTCAGTCCCATTCTCCTGTCTTCTCCCTGTAACTCTTGATCCCTAATCAAGAACCAATATATCTCTGTCTTAAAGGCACTCAATGACTTGGACTCCACAGCCATCTGCAGCAATGAGTTCCACAGATTCACAGATTCTGGCTAAAGAAATCTCTCCTCATCTCAGTTTTAAAGTGTCATCCCTTCACTCTCAAGCTGTGTCCTCAAGTCCTATTCTCTCCCACTAGTGGAAACATTTTATCCATGTCCACCCCTATCCAGGCCACTCAGTGTTCTGTAATTTTCAATGAGATTCCCCCTCATTCTTCTAAACTCCATTGAGTACAGACCAGAGTCCTCAAACCCTCCTCATATGACAAGCCCTTCATCTGCAGGATCATTCTTGTGAACTTTTTCTGGATCCCTCCCAATGCCAGAATGATCTTCCTTAGAAACAGGATCCAAAGCTGCTCACAATATTCCAAATGCATCTGACCAGAGCCTTTTACAGCCTCATTCTTCTTGTGATTGCAAGTGTTTTCTCAATGAAAATTCATTTGAGGGGCATGTTCATGATCATATCTTTTGTGTATAAAAGTGCCAGAATTATGAACATGACAATTTCAATACAACTTAAAAGTGATGATATGTATTTTGGCTCTCGAAAATAAACCCGTTCTGAGGAAGAGTCACTGGACCTGAAATGTTAACTCTGATTTTTCTTCACAAATGCTGCCAGAGCTGCTGAGCTTTTACAGCAACTTCTGTTTATGTTCCTGATTTACAGCATCCACAAATTTTTTTTGGTTTTTGCACAACTGAGTATGGCAAAACCAGAAAGAAGATTACCAAATGATCTCAATCATGCGTTTTAGGAATTTATTTTCATTATTAAACAATAGAATTGGATGACATGAGGCATTTTGCTAATTTCTCTGCATTATACTACCAAATGCAGAATAGCCACATCTTGGTTTATAGATTAAGGCTAATTGTGGCATCTAAGTTTTTTTGTGGGGGGTGGGTTGCAAGACTACTACTACTGGAGCTGCCAAAGCAACAAGGTAGGAGCAAAGTACTGCAGATGCTGGAGTCTGTGCAACAAGGGGTGCCCACGACAGGACTGATCTTCCACTTTTCTTTCCCCTATTGTCTTTCCTGTCCAAATCACTCTCTTCCCCCAATTCTTTCTATCAGTCACGCTTGATCTGCACGTCTCCAGGTTTCTGCCACACCACCCTCACTTCTCCCCAAAGCATTATTTTCCATAGATTCTTTACCATCCCCACCACTGGTGGGATATCATAGAATTCCTACAGTGTGGAAACAGGCCATTCGGCCCAACAAGTCCATGCCACTCCTCTGAAGATCATCCTACCCAGATCCATTCCCCTGCATTTCCCATGTCTAACCCACCTAACCTAAACATCCCTGAACGGTACAGACAATTTAGCATGGCCAATCCACCTACCCTGCACATCTTTGGACTGTGGGAAGAAACCCATGCAGACACGGGGAGAATGTGCAAATGCCATACAGACAGTCACCCGAGGCTGGAATCGAATTGGGGTTGCTGGCTCATTGGGGCAGTAGTGCTAACCACTGAGCCACCATGCCACATGGCAGAGCTGGGAATTCTTGCATGGACAATAGCAGAATTATGCAACGGCTACAGATTTATTGAGCAAACTAAAACAAGTACAAGTGTTACCTTTATATCATTGTTGAGGGGAGACAGTTTTAAAATATGTTCCACGCTAACTCTCTCTGAAGAGCAGAAGAAAAACACACAATAGAAATGTTAAAAGATTTGAAGGCATGTTTTGAACCTACGTGAATGTAACATATGAATGATATGTATTCAATATTATGGAGCAAAGTGATAAAGAGCTCGTTGATCAACATATAACATTATTAACTTAGCTTGCAGAAACCAGTTAATTTGCACAATTAAAGGATGAGCTAATAAAAGATGGGATTCTAATAGGAATGAGGGATCCAAAAGGAAAAGCATGTCTATTGTGAGAAGACAAACCTACTCTCAGGAAATCAACTGACACGAGCAGAAGTGCCATGGTGGTGAATCAAAAGCTCAAGCAGACTCATGGCTGAACAGATCAGGTCTTGCTGACAGATACTCCAGGCATAGGGGGCAGAACAAGCACAGGCAAAGGGCAGGATGCAAATACTGCAGAAAACATCATGCAAAAGAGAAAGATCTATGTCCTACATGGGGAAAGCAGTGTTCTTGCTGCATAAAAGCTGAATCATTTGAATACAAGTATATGGCTTTAAAAGAATAATAAGCAGATACAGTTGGCCACTGGAGATTAATCAGCTGAAGATTTCACTGTAGACCATACAATGAGTTGGTTCCACCAGATTGATAAGTGAGACATAGTTTGCGACTGTTAGAATGAGTACAACAGAGAGTGCCAAGAGATTACTCTGCAAGCCCATTGCAATAACAGTTATGAGCATCTGGGGATTTAGATCATAGACAGCAAACTAATGTCTCTAATCTCAGCCAGAGAAAGTCTAAAGCTTGGACTGATAACCCTCAACATGCCAAAAAATATCTGCAAAGTGTTGGCGATCACTGAACCATTCACTGTGGAGCACTTCTTAGATGAGTACAATGATATGTTTGCAGGGTTAGGGTATCTTCCAGGAGAATGTCATTTTGAAATAAATGAGACTGTGAGACCCATTCAGCATTAGCCTAGGAGAGTTTTAGCTGCTCTCAAGGCCAGCTTGAAAGATAAGATAGAAGAGCTGGGAAAGAAGGAGTAATCAAGAAAGTGACAGCTCCTACATGATGTATTAGCAGTATGTAAGCAGTGAATCAACCTAGAAAGCTGAGAAACAACAAGGTGCAGGGCTGGATGAACACAGCAGGCCAAGCAGCATCATAGGAGCAGAGAGGCTCTCTGCTCCTATGA
>NC_063334.1:31933653-31967993 GCF_021869965.1 Rhincodon typus
TTGGCCTGCTGTGTTCATCCAGCCCTGCACCTTGTTGTCTCGGATTCTCCAGCATCTGCAGTTCCTACTATCTCTAGAAAGCTGAGAGGATGCCTTGACCCTAAGGATCTAAAGAAAGCCCTGAAGAGACCTCACTACCTCAAACTTAAAAGTAATTTTGTCACAGTTTGTAAAGGCAAACATTTTCACCATCCTAGATGTGAGGACAGTTCCTGGCAAGTGAAGCTGGAACAGAGCAACAGTTTTCTAACTACATCCTGGAGATGCCCTTATGGAAATGCAAATGGTTGCAATGCCATTTGGTTTTTCTAGTGCTCCAGAAGAATATAAACACAGAAAACTTGAGATAGCAGGTGATCTCCCCAGAGTGGAAGATTTAGCGATTGATCTACTGAATCTTCATTGATGTGGAGAAGCAATAGAAGAAGACATTATGGGATACAAAATGAAGCAGAGCAAGATAGCGGACAAAGACACATCCCTTCCTGATGCACTTTCTACGCTCGGTTTGAGCAGAATGCCAAGGGCGTGGTGATGCCTGCCCCGACAGCCCTGGACACATCTGTTCCCTTGGTCACTGCTTCAGAAATCAGATCAGTCTTCCTGGGAGTCAATCCATGGAAAGCAACGGGCCCGGACAGTGTCCCTGGCCGAGCACTCTGATTCTGTGTGTGCCAACTGGCAAAGGCATTCACTGACATCTTCAACTCTCCTTCCTACAAACCGAGGTCCCCACCTGCTTCAAGAAAACTGCCATCATCCCCGTACCTAAGAAAGCACATATAGTGTGCCTTAATGACTACCGCCCAGTGGCTCTGAGCTCAATAATCATGAAGTGCTTCGAGAAGCCGGTCATTGCCACATAACTCCAGTCTCCCAGCCTGCCTCGATCCCCTACAGTTTGCCTACTGACATAAAAGATCCACAGAGGATGCCATATCCCGAGCACTGCACTCATCCCTGCAACATCTGGACATCAAAGGCACCTACATCAGACTCCTGCTCATTGACTACAGCTCCACCTTCAACACCATTATGCCATCCAGAATGATCTCAAAACTCCGTGACCTTGGTCTCAGCTCTGCCCTCTGCAATTGGATCCTTAGCTTTTTGACCCACAGGCTACAATCAGTGAGGATAGGTAACTGCACATCCTCCACAATGACATTCAATACTGGAGCCCCCCAAGGATGGGTCCTGAGCCCCCCACTATACTCCCTTTACACCTACGACTGTGTTGCCAAATTCTGAATGAACGCCATCTACAAGTTCATAAATGATACCCCTGTAGTGGGACGGATATCTAACAGCAATGAGTCAAACTACAGAAGGGAGATAGAGGGCTTGGTGACATGGTGCAATGAAAACAATCTGTCTCTCGATGTCGGCAAAACTAAAGAACTGATCATTGACTTCAGAAAGAAAGGAAGAGAACATGTCCCCGACTACATCAACGGAACTGAGGTTGAGAAGGTGAAGTGCATCAAGTTCCTCGGAGCGATAATAACTGACGAACTATCCTGGACTTGCCACGTAGACGTGATGGTCAGGAAGACACAACAATGCCTCTTCTTCCTCAGGCAGCTCAGGAAATTTGGCACATCCATAAAGTTGCTCACCAATGTCTAAACATGCACCATTGAAAGCATACTGTCCGGGTGCATAACGGCCTGGTTTGGCAACTGCTGTGCCCAGGACCATAAGAAACTACAGAAGGTGGTGTGCACAGCCCAGAACATCACAAAACCAACCTCCCATCTATGGGCTCTATTTACACAGCTCACTGCTGTGGAAAGGCGGCCAACATCATTAAAGACCCGTTGCACCCTGGTAATGACCTCCTACAACCTCTTCCATCAGGTAGAAGTTACAGAAGTCTGAACACACACACAAGCAGGTTCAGGAACAGCTTCTTTCTGGTCATTATCAGACTGATGAATGGACTTTAGCCTCAAATAATGCTGATCTTGTTAACGCTGACCTTGATCTCACCTAGTGCATGCCCTGTGCAATGTAACCTGTATGCCTTTGTCTGAGTCTTTTTGATCTGTGCATCCTTTGCTTGCTATGATCTGCCTGTACCTCTCGTAAACAAACCTTTTCCTGTATTTCAATACACATGACAATAAATCAATCAATCAATCCATCATTGATGACCAGAATTAAATTCTGGTTCAACAGCTTGACAAAACTCAGCAGCTAAACCTGAAATCAAACAAGCAAAAGTTATAATTAAAGGTACCTGAATTCAAATACATATGCCATGTACTGACAGCAAAAGATCTTTGCCTGGATCCAGAAAAGGTAACAGCTGTAGCAGTGATTGCATGAACAATGAAAGGATTTGTGGATTTATTAACTAATTGGCTAAATTCTTGCCAAATTTGTCATCAAAGTGTGAATCATTACACCAACTCACTGCCAAGGATGTGTACTGGTTCTGTGGCAGAGAGAGAAAAGCAGCGTGCTCTAAAGTTCAACAACTAGTGACAGCAATGCTAGTGCTGAAATGGAAATGATGACGTTATCTTGCAGCATGACACCAGTGAAACAGAACTTACGGCAATACTAGGTGAAGCCAATATGTTAATTTGCATTCAGGGTGTAAACATAACAGAAAATATAATGCCCAGAATGAATAAAAGTGCCTAGCCAGTGTCTTTTCTGTGAACATTTTGTTAATTCTGCACCTTCCAAGCTTTTCACACTTTGTCTATCCTTGTTAATACTGGAGAAGTTAAAGCTCCCTTCTGTTATTGCCTGCTTGTTTTTACACTTCTCTGATACTTGCCTAAATATCTGTGCTATCTCTCCCTGCCGGCTTGGTGTCTATTGTAGACTCCATAAAATGACTGATTGTAACTTTCTTCTTTTTTTGTTCTAGTCAAACGGCCTGATTTGAGGAACCTCATTGCAATAATTGACTCTTTGATCAATATTTTCACATCTTCTACTTTACACCCAATCCCTTTATCTCTTGCTGAAAATTCTATCCACTGGAATCTCGAGCTGCCAGTCCTGCCCTTCACTCAATCATGTCTCCATGATAGCAATGATAGCATATTCCCACATGTCAATCCATACATTGAACTCGTTCATCTAACTTACAAGCCTTTTTGCATTGAAATAAATGTCATCTAGCCTTGTCATGTTCCCTTTTGACTTAACTTGGCAATATAAAATCTGCCTTCCAGACTGACTCCAGTTTTCATCTATAGTTATCTCTGTATAGCCCCTACTATTCTTCTACTCTGTATTCCATACCCCCTCCCAAATTAGTTTAAACTGCACAAACAGTGCTAGAAAACTACATTCCACCCACCACCCAATGCAAGGATGTTGGTCCCATTTTAAGTCAGGTGCAACCTGTCGAACTTGTACAGGTTAGTTAATTGTCTTAGCAGGATGAAAGAGAACTTCTTAGGTTTTCCAGTTGCAAAAGCAAAACGCAAAATTGTAATTGGTTAATTAACAAACCAGAGCAGCCTGAGTAGCTTCACTCTTATCACTGGTACATAATGTATTCTACTGTAAATCTCCGCAAAGTGCAGAATGATCAGAGAACATAATTTTTAAAAGCTTTGACAGCATGTTTTGAACCCAAATAAACAGAAGTTGTGAATAAAATTTGTTCAATATTAGGGCCCACTGTGAAAAAACAGTCGAGGGAACAATACATAACTGAATTAAGTTGTGTTTTTGTTCAACAAAAAGATGATTTAGTTAAAGATGAAAATAACACAGTGTGGAGCTGGAGGAGCACAGCAGACCAGGCAGCATCAGAGGAGCAAGAAAGTTGACGTTTCGGGTCAAGATTTTCTGAAGAAGTGTCCCGATCTGAAGCGTCAACCTTCCTGCTTCTCTGATGCTGCCTGGCCTGCTGTGCTCCTCCAGCTCCACTCTGTGTTATCTCTGACTCCAGCATCAGCAGTTCTTACAATCTCTTAGTTAAAGATGGCGTTGTATTTGGCATAAGAGATCCTGCAGTGAGAGCATGTCTATTGCGAGTGGACAAATGTCTCCCACTGACTGGATTATCAGTGTGGTAGCAGTGAAGCAACTTAGAAAGCTAAGAGTACACATCAACATGGAGGATCTCTGGATAAAGCATTAAAGAGGTGTCATAATCTCCTGCCAACCATCAAAGAAGTATTGCAACAATGTGCAAAGGCTAAAATTTTCATTTACCTAGTTTCAAAAGATAGTGACTGATAAGTGAAGCTGGCTAAAAGCACCAGATTTCTGAATACATTCTGGATGCCCTTCAGGGGTTACACACGGTTGTGTACGCCATTTGGCAATTCTCTGGATTCAGAAGGGTACCAACATAGACAGCAAGAGATAGCTAGTGATTTTTCTCGAACAGAAACTATAGTGGATAATCTGCTTGTTTATGGTAGTGAAGACACAGTGGAAGAAGCAGTTGCTGACCATCACCAAATCCATTCTGATTGCAAGACAGAATTCACTAGATGGACCTGAATTTGCAAGTAAAGATGCCCAAAGTCAAATACATTGGTCATGTGCTGGCAGCAAAATGTCTTTACCCGGATCCAAAATAGTGAGAGCTGTAGCAGCAATGTGGTGACCAACAAGTGTAAAGTAATGCAGCAATTTGTTGTGTTAATAAACTATTTTGCAAAATTCTTGCCCAATATGTTATTTGTGGGTGGACTATTAAGTCCATCACTCACTGTCAAAGACATACAGTGGTGTTACAGCATAGAATAAGGAGCAGCCTTCACAAAACAGTCAAGCAACTAGTGCTAGCAATATCTTAAGTGCTGAAATACTGTGATGCAAATGATGAAGATGCCCTGCAGTATAATATCAAAAAGAAAGGAAGGAATCCTATGCAGTAAGGTCAATTGGTCACATTTGCATCCCGGGCACCTGCACAAATAGAACATCAAGCTCAAACCAAGAACGCGTGCTTGGCCATTGTTTTTACTTGTTTACATTTTCATTAATACCTACTTGGAAATGACAAAGTGTCAGTTGAATCCAAACACAAGTCAAAACAATGCATTTTCCACAATTATCTATTATCTGTTCCAGAACATCTTCTGAGAATGTTACTCTAGTTACAAAATATCATCGAGACTTTATATAGAAGCAAGACCATTCAGGAAGATGTGAACTTGTGCAACACATGTCCAGACACTGATGAGAATATCAAGCAAGCTATACATGAGAACAGTTGTGAGGACAGTGGGTAACTTGAGTAACTAACAACAAAGATGATAACCCATGTGTTTTGTTTCGTATGAAAAAATAATGTGGAAGAAAAGATAAAAATATATAAATGTGTTAGAAATAAGTTAATTTCTTATATCATTAATATTGTGTACTAAAAATATTGGGACAATTATAGGGTGGCAAATAATTCCAGTAAAATCTTAACAGTTTGAAGTACTTCACTGCATAGAGAATTTCTTGAAATCAATTAAAATAGTTTGAGAAAAATGTTATATGACAATGTCTGTGCTGTGCATGTTTGGTTACTCTAAATATTGTAAAATATTTGT
Organism: Rhincodon typus; assembly: GCF_021869965.1. Taxonomy (NCBI): domain Eukaryota; kingdom Metazoa; phylum Chordata; class Chondrichthyes; order Orectolobiformes; family Rhincodontidae; genus Rhincodon; species Rhincodon typus. Next base: position 31,939,182 of record NC_063334.1, read on the forward strand.
CACCTTAAGGAAGAACATTGCATGTAAGAACACTTTTTATTAAAGAATGATGATGGGCGGAAAGTTGCACAGTAAACGAACATACAGAATTTGATCCAAGGTCTATTTACCCAAGGTCAACCTTTACCGCGTTCCTTCCCTCAGATATTAACTTTTAGAAAATCTGCCTGGTCATAATCAGAAGGATTCTTACCCTTAGATATCTTGCACCCTGAAGAATATGCTGAATGGAAGTCACAGGAGTAGAATTATTTGAATGGTGTAATAATTGTGAGTAGAACCGAGTCATTCTTTGTCAAAAACTTGAATTTAATTGCATATAGCCAAGAGGTAATTTTTTTTAACTTCATTGCCTTAGCAATAATCTAATGGATCAATTCTCCATCATTGAATTGCTTGATTTTCAATCCTGTAATTGTAGTTGTACTATTAGACCAGTTCCTCAGTGTGCGGGCATATTGCTGTACCAAATTACTGCCCAAGATTTATTTACGTGACTTTTCATTTGAATTAATGAAATTCATGCAGATTCAAACTGTAACAGACACTGATGGAAAATATTCTAACCATGAACAAATTCTAGGATATGAATTAACAGATCCAGATTTTAAGGCCCAGCTTCAATACTGCACAGGTCAGGCCTGGAAGGGAGGTTGGTATTTAAGGAAAGGTGATCATGGGAATCATGGTGGATGTGAGAACAACAGATACAATCACTGGAATCCAGAACTGCCGCTTGTTTTTATTTTCTCATGGTATGTTGGCATTACTCGCTAGACCTGCATTTATTGGTTGCCTCTAATTGCCCAGAGGATATTTAAGAGTCAACCACATTTCTGTGGATCTGGAGTCACATGTAGGCTGGGCCAGATAAGGGTGACAGATAGGGATGACCAGATAAGGATGTCCCGTAAGGGACATTAGTGACCAGGTAGATTTTTATGACAATCGATGTGTGGTCACCATTGGCTAACATTTTATTCCAATTTTTTTTAAAAGTTAAATTGAAATTTCTGCCTCTGCCATGGTGGGATTCAAGCCCATGTCCTTAGAAAATTATCCTGGGTTTTCTGGATTACTAGTCCAGTGACATTACCACTACACTGCTGTCTCCAGTACAAGTTCTGCAAGAATATCAATTTTAAAGTTTGAAATTAACAAAATTAATCATCAATTTGTGGCCAAAGAATAATTCTGATATGCCTTTTGCCTTCAATCTTTGTTCAGTTTCTATGAGAAGGGCATTGGAGCCCTTCATTAGTATCCACAATTGAACCAATAATATGTTTTAGGGTACCACAAGGTTCACACTTACAAACTGATACAGCAAAGTTCAATTTCTAACTCCACTGAATGATTCATTCAGTATGATCAGTTCCTAACATTTGCAGCTATTTCAAAAAATGAGACTTCTTGTTTTGTAGCTTCATCTTCTTTAAGTAAGTGTCTGGTGAATTTACACATTCAAGGAATTAGATGCTAGTCTGTCAATCATCTGCCAATCATTCCAGGAGGGTTAGAATCAATAGTAACTTTGAAAAGTGTACTGATTAAACATTTGCACAGAAAATATTTACAGGGCAATTTGGCAAAGGGATACGAATGGACTAATTGGATAATATAGGCGTGGCGGGCTCAGTGGTCTCCATTTTTATTGTATCTTTCTCTGATCATAAAAATTTCTGGATTGATTTTGAACCAAACTGGCACAATATTGAGGAATTCAGTATTTCAGTATGCAATTTTGTTGTGGTACTTTTGTCAAGACCACATTGCTTCACATGCTCACATTTCACTGAAGGCTCCCTGCTTCCCGAATTCAGCTGAGAAAGTCCAAACATTCTGGTGGACTGGGGTCTTTTATCTTTATTTCTAATACCATTCAGCTCTGGCACAAAGCGGTGAACGGCCATATATGTGACTCTTCCTAAATCTATTCTGTTAAACAGTCTGTGTCACAGCAATCAATAACAGTAATTTGGCTTTGTAAATAATGAACAATGCTTCTCTAAGCTTAATAAAGTGTGTCAGCTGCATCACTGTTTAGCCATTGGTAAATTAGTGTGGGAACATGAGAATATTTGCTGTGCCATCAATTATTCTGCTTCAGAGTGGAGTAATCAAAGCACAGGAATGAGATGCCTTCCAACACCACTTCTGCACACATAGTTATGCTGAGAATTGTGGCTGTTTAGCAGATGCGTATTTGAGAAAAAGTGCCTAATATGCTCCCACCAGGAAGAGTAAAGATTGCATGGGGTGGGGTGCAGGGGGAATATAATCTACACAGTTGATTAATCAATTGTCTTTTAAAATGTATTTCTTTGCCTCAGCAACCGTCTCTGGATCCAAGTTACTTTTTATGCCTTTTGAATTTTGACTGAACCCTGGATTTCAGACGTGTTCGTGATGTGCAACATCCTTTGCACCTACTTCTGACATGAGGTTGACAGCTTGGAACATTCCCTCTGCTTTTCTCCCCACAAATGCTGGCCGAGCTTCTGAGTGTTTTCCAGCACTTCTTGTTCTCTGTTTGTGGCAAAGTGATGCATGATCTTGCCAATTTATTGCAGAATACACAATGAGGCACTGAATGATATAATGTGTTCGGATGTATTCATATCCATCAACGGAATTGTTTTATTCATGACAAGCTTGAAGGAATTGGGGGTGGTGGTGAAGTGGGAAGGTCCATAATCAATTGACTTGGGATTTGGTAAACACTCCTTAGCTCATCCTCATGTAGACATTTAAAGGAATTTTCTATTGCTTTGTGTACCTCTCATCCTCAAATGCCTTATAACTGCTCTTATTTAATTTTTCTAATAGATTTTTGAAAACTCCACAACACGCATGTTACTGTAGCCTGTACACAAATTGAATTTTGATCTGAGAGATGTTTGTCAGACAAGCCACAGATAGTGTTCAATCATTAACTGGCTGGTGTTGTTAAATCGATAATTAGTCACATAACATGAGTGTTCATATTGAAGCTGCTTTTCAGAGAGTATGGAGATATGGGGGAATGATTCTTTCTGACACTTCAGGCAGAATCTCATACTGGTCCCTTCCCCCTTTGTGGGTTTGGGAACAGGCCACATTTCTTTGATGAGGAGTTCACGACTTTCCTGCCTCCACTCTGATTAAGTGCATGGGGTCCTGAGATTCTAAGGGGCACACTGTGATTTGTGTCCCTGCTCCTAGCAGGCAGGCCTGCGGACAACCTGTGCACCCTGATGTCAATTGAGTCCCTTAAGTGGAAAAATAGTTCACACCAGTGCCTCCTCCTGAAGCTGCTGCTAGTATTAACCTAATAGTGTGCAGAGGGTTCACTATGTAGGGAATACAATAAGCAAATCCTGGTGTATTTGCTTATAGGAAGTACCCTCCTTCATAAGCACTCAGTTTTGAGGGACCCGGCCCCCTAAAGTTGGTTGAAAGTGGTGTGGGTAAAGCTCCACAAGTTACCTTTAATTTGGCTAGTTATTAAGAAATCTTACAGACAATCACATACTGAACCAATGATTTAAACTTTATTGTATTAGCAACCAAAACAAGACCCCTCTAGTAAGTAAGTTAAGCATCACAACACAACTTGGCCCTTATCCGATTGATGGTGGAACTTGGGCACGATTCCAACAAACAGTGTCTGTCTCTGGAAGTGTCTAGGGTTTGATCCTTGTGCAATGTTGTTCTTCTAAGATCTGCTGAAGATGGAGTTTTGGTGTTCAATTCTTATACAAATTTTTGTCCTTGAGGTCTATGTCTGATATTGTTGATAATTTTTTAAAAGTCCTTTCATCCAAATTACTGCAAATCTGCAGCTTGCCTTCTTATCAGAAGCAGCTTCTTTGTTCCTTGTTATATTTGGTCTTAATTGCCTATTTGAAGACACAACTTTCCTGCAGTTAGCTCCTTAAATTCTTCTGCAGGCCAATCAGTTGTCCTTGTGACATAAAACAGCCATTTATCAAGCAGGTGTTAAAGCAGTTTTTTTCATGTAGTTTCAACTCCCCCTGTTCCCAGACGTGACTAATTGTTTTCAATTGCTGTATAAATTTGTCCTTGTCCTTTAATAGTTTATTCCAAACAGAGTTATTGCTGCTTCTCTGTGTGTGTAACAGTTTATCTTTTATTGATTTTTTTTTCAATCTACGGACAGGTATTAAAGTTCTGAAGTTTATAATATCACAAAGGGGCTTGAAAAGACTTTACCACCATCATCCACCTGTTGTTGATGTAGAGTTACTCAAAGAATAGTGGTTGAGCATTAAGGCCCAATCTTTCTACATGGTAGCAGCAGCCAAGGGGCAGGGACATAAATCAAAGGCCGTAGCTGATCCTGGCCGGGGCCCCAAGACTTGGATGCTGACCCCTGACCCGAGTACAACAACACCTCAACACTCAGCCCTGTTATTGGACCATGATCCACCCTCAATTCATGTCACAGTGACCAGACCCACACATTTTCTATATAGTTACAACAAACCCAAAGGCATTTCTTAATTATGCAAGGTACTATTTACATGTACACAGAGTTCCGCGCCACAGAGCTACTTGGGACAAACCTCGACAAAAACCATTGCATCTCTCTCCAGACTTCCTTTGCAAAGGCACATTCCAGCAGGAGATGTGTGATAATCTCTACACCTCTGCAGCCACTTTGAGAGCAGCACGCAGTAGCGCCGAGGTTCGGGGCATGCTTGAAGGATCTCCCAAGTTGTGCCCTTCTCACCAACCGCAAAGAGTCATCATGGTGTTTGTTGGGAAGTTTTGGTGACGAGGCATTCTGCAAAATGACTTTGACAGTCTGCTCAGGGAGCCACCTGCATTGTACTTAAACAGAAAGTAGAACTTGGCTATTAATGAGGTCAGTACCTGGGACCTGGTTTCAGTAAGTCTGAAGGAGACCCTATGTTCAAGCAGATACTGGCTGTTGAATGTTAACTGAGGCCTCAGAGAGAGTCGATCTGTGTATCAGGGCAGAAGCACAAATGAAGTTTTTTTTTTAAATTATGTGTTCAGTGAAATGATTTTGGAAGGCTACTGAGTCAGCATGTAAACTTGAAAGCTCCCTGCCTAATCTGCTACACTAGCTTCAGGAATTCCAAACAGAGGAAAGCTGCATTAGGCGTATTGCAACCCTAAACTGTGTGAGCTGACAAGGTGACCCTGATCAAAGCTTCAAGAAAAGCAGCCAACATTTATGCCTGTGAGCAACTTATCGTGAAAGACATTTAACTAATCTGGCCAGTTTTGTTCTTTTCAATATCCCCCAACATTTTTTGGTTGTTTGCCTATCTTTTGTGTGAATGGTGGGGCTGAGAACAAATATATTGGGTTTAAAGCGCAGATATTAATCAGCTTACTGTTCTGTTTGATTTTATGTCTTCTATGTTAGTTTGTATTTCATAAATTTTTAAGTCTTTTATTTAAGACACAAAACTGGTGTTTGGAAATTGATTATTCACAAAGTCAGAGATTGGTTATTCAAAAGCCAGGTTAGGAAACATTGGAGTAACTATTTAGGGGTATTCAATGATTTAATTGCACCATATTGTGAATACAGAGATAGAAAAGCTGGTTTGGTTTGGTTTCTGTCTCTGTGGCTTAACAGATGAAACTTAAAAGACGATGGGAAAAGCAAAGATGTATTTTTTTCTCTCTGCCCCACATTATGAATAGACTGGCAAAGGGAAAAGTCTTGCCTTTACCAGATCATCTAAAGAATATGGATGGTCCTGATCAGGCTCTGTGCGCGATAAACAGGCATAACAGTTTAGCAGGTTGATTGACTGAACTTTTCAAGGAGGTGACTAGGTGCATAGATGAGGGTAATGCAGTTGATGTAATCCAAGTGGGCTCAATAAATATTTACCAAGGTCATGCATGGCAGGCTGGTTAAAAAGCTAAACGCTCATAGGACCTAGGACATTATGGTAAATTGAATCCAAACTTGGCTAAGTGGAAGGAAGCAGAGAGTGATGATCAAAGGTTTTTCTGTGACTGCAAGGCTGGTCCAATGGTCACCAAAAGATTTGGTGCTGGACCTCTTGTTGTCTAAAGCGTACATTAATGATCTAGTGCAGTAAATAGTGAGGAGAAAAGCCTTAAACCACAGCACAATATTGACGGGCTGATTAGATGGGTTGAACAGTGACAAATGGAATTTAATCCTGAAAAGTGTAAAGTGAAGCATTTTGGGAGCTCTAACAAGGCAATTGAATATATGTTCAATGTTTGGACTCTGGTATATAGAGAATCAAGGATACGTTGGTATGTAGGTCATAAAAAATAGAACATAGAATTATACAGCACAGGAATGGGCCCTTCGGCCCAGGATGTTGTGCCAAACATGACGCCAAATGAAACTAATCTCTTCTGCCTGCTTTTGGTCCATATCCCTCCATTCCTTGCATATTCATATGCTTATCTATAAGTTCCTTAAATGCTCTTATCGTATCTGCCTCCACTACCACCTCTGGCAATGCATTCCAGACTCCTACCACTCTCTGTGTAAAAAAACTTGCCCTTCACATCTCCGTTGAACTTTACCCCTCTCACCTTAAATGTATGTCCCCTAGTATTAGACATTTCAACTTTGGGAAAAAGATTCTGACTGTCAAACATGTCTATGCATCTCATAATTGTATAGGCTTCTATCAAGTTTCCCCTCAGCCTCCGCCACTCAAGAGAAAACAACCTGAGTTTTTCCTTCTTCTCTTTATAGTTGATGCCCTCTAATCCAGCCTACATCCTGGTAAACCTCTTCTGCAACCTCTCCAAAGCCTCTGCATCCTTCCCGTAATGTGGCAACCAGAACTGAATGCTAAATATGCTAAGTGTGGCCTAATCAAAGTCTTGTAATGCTGCAACATGACATCCTGACTCTTGTACTCAATTTCCCGACCAATAAAGGAAGCATGCCACATGCCTTCCTTACCACCGTTTCTACTTGCCTGGCCACTTTCAGGGAATTATGGGCTTGAACCCCAAGATCCTTCTGTACATCAATGCTGCCAGAGTCCTGCCATTAACTGTATACTTTTCCTTAACATTTGATCTCCCAAGGTGCAGCACTTCACACTTAACCCTGATTAAACTTCATCTGCCAATTTTCCTCCCATATCTGTAACTGATCCATATATCTCTGAATCCTTTGACAACTTTCTACACTATCTACAACTCCAGTGATCTTTGTACCATCTGCAAACTTACTAACCGACCCATCTACATTTTCATCTAAGTCATTTATATATATCACAAACAGCTGAGGTCCTGTGCGGATCCTTGCGGGACACCACTAGTCATGGAACCCAGCCTGAAAAACACCCTTCTACCTATACCCCCTGTCTTCTCTGGGCAAGCCAATTCTGAAGCCTTGTGGCCAAGTCACTGTGTATCCCATGCATCTAAATCTTCTGGATGATCCTACCTTGAAAGACCTTGTCAAAAGCCTTACTAAAATCATGTAAACAACATCCACTGCTCTACCCTCATTGATCACTTTTGTCACCTCCTCGAAAAATTCAATCAAATTGGTAAGACATGACCTGCCCTGCACAAAGTCACGTTGACTGTACCTAATTAGGCCATGCTTTTCCAAATATACGTAAATCTTATCCCTAAGAATTCTCTCCAAAAACTTCCTAACCACCGATGTGAGACTCACTGGTCTGTAGTTTTATGGATTATCCCTATTTCCCTTCTTGAACAGAGGAACAACATTAGCTACTCGCCAGTCCTCTGGGACCGCTCCAGTGCCTAGTGAGGATGCAAAGACCTCGGTCAAGCCCTAGCAATCTCCACTCTTGCCTGTTTCAATAACCTGAGGTAGATACCATTGGGCCCTGGGGACTTATCCACCTTAATGCTCTTCAGGAGATCCAACACCACTTCTTTCTTGAACGTAAAATGCCCTAGCATATTAGCATGCTCCACACAAATCTCACTAACCTCCATATCTTTTTCCTGGGTGAATACCAATACAAAGTACTCATTTAAGATCTCACCCACGCTCTCTGCCTCCAAGCACAAGTTCCCTCTTTTATTCTTGAGTGGTCCTACCTTCTCCCTAGTTATCCTCTTGTTTATAATGTACCTATGGAATGCCTTGGGTTTCTCTTTGACTTTACTTGCCAAGATCATTTCATGGCCCCCTTTAACTCTCCTAATTCCCTGCTTGAGTATTTTCCTGCTTTCCATATATTCCTTATGGGCCTGTCTGATTTTAGCTTCCTAAGCCTTACATATGCTTCTTTTTCCCTTTTGACTAGATTCACAACCTCCGACATTATCGAAGGGTCACTCACCTTGCCATTCTTGTCCTTCCTCCTTACTGGAACATGCCAACCTTGAACTCTCCCCAGCAGCTCTTTAAACAATTCCCACAAGCCAAATGTGGACTTACCTAGCTTCTGCGTAATACTGACATGGTTTTCCCTCCCCCAGTTTAGTACCTGACTTATCCTTGTTCATAGCTATCTTAAAACTTAAGGAGTTGTGATCAATGTTTCCAAAATGGTCTCCCACTGAAAGGTTAGTCACCTGGCCAGGCTCATTAGCCAATATCAGGTCAAGTATGGCCCCCTTCTCTATTTGGACTATCGACATATTGTCTCAAGAAACCCTCTTGGATGCACTTAACAAATTCCACCCCGTCTACGCCTCTTGCTCCAAAGGGAATCCCAATCAATATTGGGGAAATTAAAATCGTCTGTCATGATGACTCTCTTTTTATTGCACCTTTCCATAATCTGCCTACATATTTGTTCGTCAATCTCTCGGTGGCTGTTGGGGGGCCTAGTATAATCCTATCAGAGTGATTGTGCCATTTTATTTTTGAGCTCCACACATATTGCCTCAGTGGATGAGCCCTCCAGCATGTCCTCTCTAAGTGCAGATGTAATATTCTTCTTGATTAGTAATACAACTCCTCCATCTCTTTTATCTTCCTCTCTATCTCACCTAAAACAACAAAACCCTGGAATGTTGAGCAGCCAGTCCTGTCCCTCTCTCAGCCAACTCTCTGAAATAGCCACAACATTATAGTGATAGACTGATCCAGGCTCTCAGCTCATCTGCCTTACCTATAATACTCCTTGAAATAAACACAATTCAGCCCATTAGTACCATCATGTTCATTTACCGGTCTCTGCCTGTCTTTTCTTTCTGATTTAGTGGTCTTAACATCTATCTTCTCCTCAATCCCTCCACTTGCTGACCTGCTGCTCTGGATCCTAGCCCCCTGCCACTCTAGTTTAAACTCTCCCAAGTAGCACTAGTGAACCTCCCTGTGGGGAAATTGGTTCCCCTCCAGTTTAGGTGCAACCCGTCCCTCTTGTACAGATCACCCCTGTACCAATGATCCAAGAACCTGCAAACCTGCCCCCTGCACCAGCTCCTTAGCCACATATTCATCTCTCCTAGCTTTCTGTTCCTTGCCTCACTAACATGTGGCACTGGTTGTAAGCCAGAGATTACTATCCTCGAAATCCTACCCTTCGGCATCTTTCCCAACTCCCTGTACTCACTCTGCAGGACCTCATCCCTCTTTCTACCTATGCCATTGGTACCAATGTGCACCATGACCTCTGGCTGTTCACCGTCCCCATTAAAAATTCTTTTTCCACCGCTCAGAGACGTCCTTGACCCTGGCACCAGGGAAACAACACACTATCCTGGAATCTCAGACCCAGCCACAGAAACACCTGTCTGTTCCCCTAACTATCCAGCCTCCTACAACTACAGCTTGCTTGGATCTTGCATGACCTTGCTTTACAGCAGAGCCAGTTGTGATGCCACAGTCCTAGCTGCTTCTTTTGTACTACCCTGAGAGGTTATCCCTCCCAAAAGTATCCAAAACGGTATACCTGCCAATAGATCTTTTAAGACAGCAGGACTGGTGGATAAGGTGGTTAAGAAGACATATAGGATAATTGTCTTTATTAGTCAAGACACTGAATATGAGAGCAAGGACGTTATGATGGAGCTATGCAGAATAATATTTAGCCACAGCTGGTGTTCTGTGTGCAGTCCTGGTTGTCACATTATAGGAAGGAAGCAATTGCACTAGGGATTCACCAGGATGTCACCTTGGCTGGAGTGTTTCAGCTATGAAGAAAGACTAGTTAGGCTGGGGTTGTTCTTTTTTTAGAGCAGGGAAGGTTGAGAAGGTTGTGGGAGATTTGACTGAGCTGTAGAAAGCTCTGAGGGGCATACACAGGGTAAATAGATAGAAACTCTTCCCCTTGGTAACGGGGGATCTATAACCAGGGGACAAAGGTTTAAGGTAAGGAGCAGGAGGTTAGAGGGGATTTGAGGCAAGTTCTATTTCACCCAGAGTATTGTGGAACTCACTGCCTGAAAGAGCGGTAGAAGTTGGAACCCTTAAGATGCCTAAGAATTATTTAGGTGGATACTTGAAATGCAAGGCTACAGACAAGGTAGGGTGAAGTCCTAAAAAATGGGATTAGAATAGCTAAATACTTGATGACTGGCCTTTTCTGTGCTCTAAAATCTTTACTATTCTATGCCTCTATGCTGCACTACTTCAATCCTCATTAAAAAAAAAGCCAGACAAATACCAGGTCAGTGTATTATTGCCATTCTCACCAGACAAGGAGTAGCAAAAGAAATGGTAACATACCACAATACAATTAAAGTCTTCAACACCTAATTCCAGTGTAAGACAAAACTCAATTATAGACCAGTCAAAGCTTAATCAGTGCAACCAGGAGCCAGGGGAAACCAATGATTCTTTAATGAATGATTTATAGTGTCTCACAGATAATTGTCGATATGGAACCTTGAACAAAGAGCTCATGAGGGACCACATTGCTGTAGGAGTGCAGGGAGAAGTCTTATCAGAATTTCAGTAGACAAACAAAGTGATGGTTGATGGAAATCCACTTTTGCAGAAATAGTCAAAGTCTCAGGATCTCCTATTATTTGGTGAGGAAAGTGTTTTACTTTGATCAATAAGTGATGATCTTCTGTTTGAAAAATAAAATTGAGAGAGAGAGAGAGAAATCTTCCTTACAGAAGACTACCATGGAGAAGCAAGTCATTGTAAATAACAACTGCAGATGAGGATAATCTTTTGGGAAAAAAAAACACTTGAGGCAGTAAACCAATTTGCCATTTGCTAGTAAACCTCATTGATAATGGAGGAACATCTCACAGATTCTGGTTCAGAAATCTGTTTCATTATTGATAAACTCTTTTTTTCTGATAGAGTTCCAGAAAAATTCTTGTCTACAGAAAAGGCTCAATCCCACTCCAGCCCTGCTGTCACCTTCCCACGTGTCCTTGAGAAGAGCTTGGATCACTGATGGATATTATTCCCTCAAGTGACAGAGGCTTTGAAGGGTTGGTGGAGGGCGAAGTGAGAGTAGAGAGTTAAACATGAATGGTTAAATGTTACTGATTAAAAGCGATAATGTGAAAGAACTTAGGTGGAGATGTGGAGTAAAGGGCTATTTGTGCCTTTACTTTAAGAGTAACTGCAGAGGATGTATGAAAGGAATGATGTCATAATGACTTCAAGTCACATGGAACTCAAAGGACCAAGAGTTTTCCATTGGAGAGGACAGCTCATAAGAAGTCATAGTTTTGAAAAGCTGCATGATAAATTGAGGATTTTTCCCTGGAATAGACAAGTTATGTGTAGTTGTACCAAGGTATAAGGGTCTGAAGAGTGCCTTTAGCATCATCCATTGTGATGATAGCTTATGGACTAGGTAGGACAACAGTTCAGAATCCCAAAGGAGTAAGATTTATCATCTGAATCTTCCTCATAGCCTGTAACAATGTACATAGTTGCTATTATGCTATAAACTACATTTTATTTAAGACATGAGCCTCTCTAATTAGACTACCAAATGACCTTTGTTTACCACACTTGACCAAGCAGGCTCTATGATTCCAACTAGAGAATAGTGGCAGCAAATCTACCAGATAGATTTTATACTATAACTTGCAATGGTGAGGATTTGATCTACAACAGAGTCATGTAATACAAGTTTTCAAAAACAGGTTTTCAAGATTTCTAAGAGCAGCAAAATGTGACAATTTGCATTCATGGGTAGGTTGGTAGAAAGACCACAGACTATGGGCTGTCAATTGAGGCTTGAGGAAAGGAGTAAGAATTAACTAGAAATTGGACTGTTACTAATGTCAGTCGGAAGTGAAAGCTTTACCAGAGGAAACCACGGCACCGTGCTAAAAATAAGATATATAAGATAATTGGTTATGTGCTTGTTAGGAAGTATTTAAAAATGTGAGAGAAGTAGGAAAAAATTTGCAGTTATATGGCACCTTTTACAACCTCAGCATGTTCCATTGTGGGTTACAACCGATGAAAGTATTTTTGATGTGTAGTGACAGTGTTAATAGAGGAAGATTAGGAATTTGAGCAGACAACGGCAAGATGAGGTGAATAGTCTCTTGTACAGTAATTTGTTTCACTGCTGTGTATCTGAATTTGCTTCTGTATACTGAAAAGATTGAGATTCACTCATGATGTATATGGGTCATCCTCTGTACAATAATGTACATTAAGGTAGCTGTTTGGTTTCAGAGGCTTTATCCATCCATTCTGATAGAAGCCTGTATTGCTGAAAGTGTCATAATCTACCAGTATTACATTCAATAACATGGTCTGCTGGCAACTTAGGACTCCAAGTTTAAACAGAATTTTTAATACTTCTTCTGCGAAAAACTGCAAATATGTTTTAAATTGGATGTGCTTTAGCCAAGTGAATCTAATCATGTTATGTCACATTGGGTCAGTTGCAAAAGAACTTGGATTCTCAAAGAGTGTGACCATATGAACTTGGAGCAGAATTAGGCTTTTCATCCCCTGAAGCCTACAAAATCATTTAATAAAACAATGGAGACAATAAGGACTGCAGATGCTGGAAGCCAGAGGCTATAGGTGTGAGTCTGGAAATGCGCAGCAGGTTGGACAGCATCTGAGGAGCTGGTAAGTCAACTTTTCAGGCCAAAACCCTTCGTCAGGACCGGGGAGGGAGAGGGGAGTCCAGAAATAAATAGAGGGAGGGGGTGGAGCTGGAGGGAAGAGTGGGAGAGATGGTGATAGGTGAATGCAGACAGGGGGTTATTGTGATTGGTCTATGGGAAGGGTGGAGTGGTTAGGTGAGTTGGAAGATGGACAGGTTAGGTCAAGTCAGGAGGGGGAGGGTTTTGAAGCTGGTGAAGTCAGCGTTAAAGCTATTGGGCTGTAAACTTCCAAGGCAAAATATCAGGTGTTATTCCTCCAGTTTACGTTTGGCCTCACTCTGACAGTGGCGGACGCCAAGGATGGACATATCACCAGAGGGGTGGGAGGGGAAATTAAAATGGAAGGCAACTAGAAGGTCAGGTTGGTTGTTGCATATGTATGCTGCATGAACCGGTCCCTGAGTGTGCATTTGGTCTCCCCGATACAGAGGAGACCACATCAGGAGAACGGATACTATAGATCAGGTTGGATGATGTGCAGGTGAATCATGCTGGATCTGGAAGGATTGTTTGGGGCCTTGGACGGAGGTGAGAGAGGAGGTGTGGGGGCAGATATTGCACCTCTTGTGGTTGCAGGAAAAGGTACCAGGTGTGGTGGAGGGGTTGATAGGGAGTGTAGAGCTGATGAGGGAGGGGTTGATAGGGAGTGTAGAGCTGATGAGGGAGTCATGGAATGAATGATTGCTGCGGGAAGTGGACGGGGTGGGAAAGGAACAAAAACAAATTTGCTGGAAAAGCTCAGCAGGCCTGGCAGCATCTATGAAGGAGAAAACAGAGTTAATGTTTCGGGTCTGGTGACCCTTCCTCACTGATGGTGGCTGGGAAAACATCAGCTTATGTGCAGAAAATAGGGAGGTGGGTGGGGTAGGGAGTAAACGATAGGGTAGAGCCCAAAGAGAGAGAAAGACAGTTGGACAGACAAAGGAGTTGCTAACGATCAGGCTGGGAGGGTGAGTAGTTGTTAATGGGGACTGTTAGTGACTAACAACAGGGGGTGTGTAGTGGCAGGCTATGTGGTAAAAAGGCCTGGTGTGTGGAGTGGGGGGCTGGGACATGGGAGAGTTTAGGCCCTAAAATTATTGAACTCAATATTGAGTCTGGAGGGCTGTAGGGTCCCCAAGCGGAAAATGAGGTGTTGTTCCTCCAGCTTGCGCTGGGCTTCACTGGAACACTGTAGCAAGCCGGAGATAGAGATGTTGGCCAGAGAGCAGGGTGGTGCATTGAAGTGGCAGGGAACAGGTAGTTCAGGGTCTTTTTTGCGAGCAGAACGTAGATGTTCTGTGAAGCGATCGCCAAGTCTATGCTTCGTTTCCCCAACGTAGAGGAGACCACAGTGTGAGCAGCGAATGCAGTAGACTAGATTCTAGGAAGTGCAGGTGAAGTGTTGCTTCACCTGGAAGGTATGTTTGGGCCCTTGGATACTGGGGAGGGAGGAGGTAAATGCGCAGGTGTTGCACCTTCGCCGGTTATAGGGGAAGGTGCCGTAGGGCTGTGGGGAGGTGTTGGGGGTGAAGGAAGTATGGACCAGGGTGTCCCGGAGGGAACGGTCCTTGCAGAAGGCGGACAAGGGAGGGGAGGGGAATATGTGTCTGGTGGTTTTTTTCTGGATGTGGATGCTGGTGGGATGGTAGGCGAGGATAAGGGGAACCCTATCGCTGTTGCAGGAGGGAAGAGAAGGGGTGAGGGCAGAAGTGCGGGAGATGGGTCGGACCCGATTGAGGGCCCTGTTGACAATGGGGTGGGAAAGGAAATATCTTCGTAGTGGTGGGATCTGTTTGCAGGTGGTGGAAATGTCGGAGGATGATGCGTTGAATCCAGAGGTTGGTGGGCTGGTACATGAGGGAACTCTATCCTTATCGGTGTCGGGAGGAGGGGGGTTTGAGGGCACAAGTGCGGGAAATGGAGGTGATGTGATTGCGGGCATACTTAATTACAGAGGAGGGGAAATAACGGTCCTTAAAGTAGGAGGATATCTGGGATGGAATGCCTCATTCTGGGAGCAGATGAGGAATTGGGAGTATGGGAAAGCATTTTTGCAGGAGGCTGGGTGAGAGGAGGCGTAGTCGAGGTAGTTGTGGGATTCAGTTGGTTTGAAATGGATATCGGTTTCTGGAGATGGAGGTGGAGAGGTCCAGGAAGGGGAGGGAGGTGTCAGAAATAGTCCAATTGAATTTGAGGGTGGGGTGGAAGGGGTTGATGAAGTTGATGAACTGCTCGAGTTCCTTGTGAGAGCACAAGGTTGCACTGATGCAGTTATCAATATAGCAGAGGAAGAGGTGAGGGATGGTGCTGGTGTAGTTGCAGAAGAGGGACTGTTCCACAAATCCGACAAAGAAGCAGGTATAGCTCGGGCCCATGCAGGTGCCCATGGCCACCCCTTTGGTTTTGTAGAAAGTGGGAGAAATCGAAGGAGAAATCGTTGAGAGTGAGGACCAGTTCAGCCAAGCGAATGAGAGTGTCAGTGGAGGGGCATGGTTGGGCTTATGGAAGAGGAAGAAGCAGAGGGCTTTTAAGCCCTTCATGTGAGGGATACAGGTGTACAGGGACTGTATGTCCATTGTGAGGGTGAGATGTTGGAGGCGAAGGAATTGAAAGTTTTGGAAAAGGTGGAAGGCATGGGTTGTGTCATGAACGTCGGTGGGGAGTTCCGGGACCAAATGGGAAAGAATGGAGTCAAGGTAGGAGGAGATGAGCTTGGTGGGGCAGGAACAGGCAGAGACTATAAAACCATGGCTGATTTGGTTACTCCATGATCATGACAACCCTAATTACCTTTCATTCCCTTACTTATCAAGTGTAAATCTACATTTGCCTTAAAAAAAAATTGAAGAATCTGCTTCCACCATTTTTTCAGGAAGCTAATTCCAAGATTCTCAACCCTCTGTGAGAACAAAAATTCTCCAATTCTCTGTCTTAATTTTTAAACAATGATTTTAGTTCCAGATTCTCCTACAAAAGGAAACTTCTTTTATACATTCATCCTGTTAAGTCTCCTCAGGATCTTGTTTGCTTCAGTCAAATCACCTCTTACTATTCTAAACTCCAACAGATATGAGCTTAGCTTGTTCAACCTTTGTTAGGATTCAGAAAACCCATCGATTCACAAAGCGTGATGAATTATTTACAGCACAGCATCAGGCCATTCAGCCTAACAGGATCCTATCGTCATCAATATATCTTTCTGTTCCTTTCTTCTTCATAAAGTTATCCCCTCCTTGAAAGTGTCAATGTGATTGCCCTAAGCCATACTTGCAGAGCCATGGATTCTATTGTAATCTCTTTCAATTGTCATTTTTGAATTAGACTGAAATGGTAATAGATAGTTTAATGCAAATGAGACAGAAGTAATCTATCCTTTTGTTTAAATGGTCAGATAACAGTGTGGATTCATATCCTTAAGACAGATTTGTCACTGGTACTGATCAATTAAAATGTTTCCAGAACTTAAAGGAACAAAAATAAATAATACACTGAATATTAGAAATAATGATTATTTTGATTCATGTAGTTGCTAATACTTGTTCATGCGCAATTATTTATTTCACTGGCCTCGTGAAATTGAATGGAAATAGAATTGTTAATGATAATTGGTCAGATTGCTTGTCAGCCTGTTTGGTTTGTGGCAGCTTAAACCATTCACGGTGGTACATTTGTTCCCATTTATACAGGAAAGCAGAATAATTCCTGAAAGAAAACATGTAGGAAAACAAATTTATCAGGAACAGAATCTAAATCACTGTTGTGCTTTTGCAATTGAACTGTTTCTTAATAGCAATGCAAATTTTAAATATATATCTTCAGTACTGGAAAGGCAGGAATCTTATAAGGGCAACATGAGGGATATTTAAGTATTCAGGTTTATCAGATGTAAAGGATAGTCTCCACCACACAAGACAGGTAGTTCTTAATTCTTGACTATGTTGCCCTCCCACACAGACTATAAGAGGAGATTGATTGATTCTTGTCTTATGAGAAGACCAAAGCTTTCTCTGAATTTTTTACATGGAAGCACGTATAATTTTTCAACATATTCTTATAAAGACTTTCTGGTTGATTCACAGCCACCAATCTTTCTTACTAGTAAGAATCTAGGCGACTAATAGCATATGCCGAGAGATCGTAGGAACTGCCGATGCTGGAGAATCTGAGATAACAAGGTGTAGAGCTGGATGAAAACAGCAGGCCAAGCAGCATCAGAGGAACAGGAAAGCTGACGCTTCGGGTTTGGACTCTTCTGTCCTGGTTCTGTTTTCCTTAAATAATTGATTTGATCAAGAGTCTACTATTAAGGCCTGGTAGTTGTGGTGTCAAGATGTGTCCATGGTTGGAAAACAATTTAATAATTCCTCAAAACCACTGAAATCAGGAGTCTCACCTGGTCTCCCAGCTGTGAACTGTCAGACATCAACATAATTATCTGGAATGGTGTATATTCTCTCTTAAATTCAGTAAACATTTTTCTAAGACATATGAAGCCATGCCTTGTTGACTTGCAACAGTTGCTGGTATCTGGCATTTGAGCTGGTCAATGTTCTTCAATCTACTGTAGAACTTGACGAACAAAACAGGCCTTTCTGCTCAGAAGTGAGAAATTTTGATTTTTGATGGTGTACACGTGTTCCCAGGACTGTCCATAGAGCACGTATGGTTCTCCCTCCTCCCCAGTGTCAATCACACTGTGTCTTCCAGTTTTGGGCCTTCCTGCTCCACTTTCAATCTTTGGCCTCCTAAATGCCATCTGTAGCTGGTCTCCTGTCTAGCTTCAGGCCCAGGCAGACTAGCTCATATGTGCCACTCCCCTTCTTGCTGTTCATCTGTTCACAGGATGTTTGTTTCCCACACGAGAGAGATTCAGCCTCTGATTGGTTGAACAGCTGCTGGCAAATATTGATGATTCTGCTTACTAGGCAACTTCTTTCCAATTAGTCTTGAAGGACTTTTGAGAACAATTTCAACAACTTTCACCCCTGTGTATTTTGAGCATTGGCACCTATGGTCCCAGGCAGTGCGGAGACCTCCAAGGTACCAAGTCCATGATGGTCATCCAGGCAGAACGGTGGCACAGTGGACTAGCACTGCTACGTCACAGCGCCAGGCATCTGGGCTCAATTCCAGCCTCAGGTGACTATCTGTATGCAGTTTGCATATTCTCCCTGTGTCTGCGTGGATTTCCTTTGGGTGCTCCAGTTTCCTCCCACAGTCCAAAGATGTGCAGATTAGGTGGATTGGCCATGGGAAATGCAGCCTTATAGGGTAAGGGGGTGGGTTGCACTTCAGAGGGTTAGTGTGGACCTGATGGGCTGAATGGCCTGCTTCCACACTGTAGGGATTCTATGATTCTATATCCTAGGGACTGATTTGCTTGCTCATAGGGCATTGATCTCTCTGTATTTTAACAGCATTCCTTTGATTTTGAACAATGTTATGTATGCACCATACAATTCTCTACCAAATAAAGTTGCTTCATTGTCAAATTTGCAAAGACTTGTCATATCTGGCTCAGATGAGTTAACTATTACATCAAAGAAAAGATAATCTTCAAAAATTGGTATATCATTATATCTATATATATTCGAAAAGATTTATGTTTTGATTTTCTGGATTTTCTTCCTAAGATGCTTGTTGTACAATGTTAACCTCTTGCGTACACTAACATAATTAATTCTGCAATTCAATCATTACTTTGATGTTTACACATTCTTTGGAAAGGCCCCACTTACTTATGAAAGTTGGATTGTTATAATAGAGCTGGATATTACTTCTCATTTTATATCTTTTTGAACTCTGCATCTGGAACATTAACTTCTAGCGTCAAAGAGTTTAAAGGTATTTTGTGTTGGTCTATCATATGATGTCTTGGTGTTTTTGTACCTTAGAAAATTGATAAAGGTCAATGAACTTATTGCGCTCGGTTGGCTTTCTTTCCCTATCATTCTCTAATGCTGTTTTGGAATTTCAGGTTTCACCACAATCTGGATAGTACTTTCCATTGTGAGCTCTTCTTTTGATTCTAAACATGTCTCAAAGAGATTTATCAGAAATTCTGATTACAATTTTCTCTCATGTTAGTTCTGCTTGTAAATCATCGGGTTAGGATTAAGGTCAGTTGCAACATTTTGACAATGTGTAAAGACCATTGATAAGATTGTCAACAGGTTTGCCAGAATGTTATAATATATTGTTAAATCTTGTTCTTTACATTGTATGGTTAATAAAGTAACTGTCAAATGCTTTTACAATATTGTGAAAGATATCTGAAACGTCTCTTAGGTTCTGCCTTTTAAAAACATAATCCACTATCAGATTTACAGAGTAAAGAAATATGTTCATTTGTTCTTCTCTGAATTTCTTCTGTAATCCAAAACCAATTTTATATCTCAAGTATTGTCTCTTCTGTACAGTCTAGTTTAAACCTTCTCTGGTAGATTTGTGATTTTAAATTTACTTGGAGGTGTAATTGTAGGTAGCAGCCATTTTTCTCACATTTAAATTATTTCCTTGAGAACTATTGTAGGTATTTTTAATTTTTTTGTGGAAGTAGAGGGTTTTACTATTCAGTGTTTTAAATTGTACAATCACTTCAATTTTGTTCAATGTTATCTTCTTTGGAAAACATCTTTTTCAAAAAAAAATTGTGCTGATTTCCTTTAATTGCTGGATGATGAAGTTAAATTGCTAATAAATCTTTAGCATTAACAATTTATGGACAGAATCTTGTAGGCACTAAGTGATGTGGACAATGGTGGTATTTGTGCCAGAAATGGCTGAAAAGTCCAGTGATTCAATGTTGGGAGCAACTCTCAGCATCTTTTATGCATTCACCAAGCAGTAAGGTGAGCTTCTCGTTAGACAGGATCGAGTTGCCAGTTAAAGTGGATTATAATTTTTAAGATAATGCCATAACTCACCACATTAATATTCACCTTCCGATCTTACCAAATGAGCCCATGTTGGAGCGGGTACCTGGTAATGTCAGCTCACTGCAAGGAGCCTCCATGTTGCTCTACATCAAACAGAATCTCAGAGCATGATCTACAGGTACTAGATGTATGCATCCCTTGTCCATGGGTATTGGCTTCTACATTTGCCAGACCCTTGTGACCATCATGGCACTTCAGTCCACTTGTGGGATGCTTGAACAGCACAGACTTGCAGGGCAATTAGTATTGAAAGGTTGCAGCAAGGGCTCCCAATGCATTGGCGGGGGGGAGCAGGCACACAGATTATAGACTGGACCAGGCTACATTTCAGGGCTGCTCACATGCCCTGATACACACACCACACACACACGCGTTCCAAAATGATCACATCATCCATGCCATGTTGTGCCATGCCTGTTAGCGCATTCATGCTTCAGCCAGAGCCAAAGGTCATTAGTACTGCTCTATTGATGTAATCTATTCTGTAGACACAGAGACAGGCCAATTATCGATAGGAATCTGTCCAAGGGGGAAGTGAACACCTTGTTGTACAACATACTGAAGTATCAATCTCACACCTACAGCATATACCAGCTGCCTGCCTGACAAATACACTGCAGATGTATTCAGCTAAATAGCCTTGGCCTTCGGAACATGGGTGGGAGCTAATCCTCAGTGTGGTCAAGGAGGAACCACTGTCTTTTTGGGGTCCAGAACCTTCAGGCACAGAACAGGAGCTTGGTCATGGTCAGTCGTCCACTTGGGCCAGTGATAGTCAGAGGACCTGTCTGACCACAGCCTGGGGATTGGGCAACAGTCGTATTGTAGGACCAGAATCAGCAGTTAGTGGAATCGTGTATTGTCAGTCGGGAGCTGCGAGCACTGTGGACAGAGGTCTGATCGGACGTTTCTATGGACTGCTCATTGAAATCAATCAAAAGTCTGGTGCAAGTACAGTCCTAGGGGTCCAGCCATTGATCATTAAGGTGGGGGAGCAGGGGTAAAGGCTAGACAGGGAAAGCAGAAGAATTTGCAAAGGTAGGGACAATGACAGTGATGGGAGGGACCTCAAAGTGTTTCAATATATGTGGGACAGCATCAGTGGAAATGGTAACCCATAGCAGGGAAGATTATTGCAATGACACAGGGGAGCATACAGTACTAGGGCATGCACTATTAAGGCATAAAGTTGGGTTCTAGGTTGTAGTGAGGACTGTTGCAGGCAAAAATAAACATGTTCGGCTTTTCCATGATGGGAATGGCTGGAAATGGGCTGTCAAGATAGTGCAAGGTATCTTTTTATCCCTTTAGTCCTGAGAACCATATCTTACTCCCTCTTGAAAACATTCAATGTTTGGCTTCAACTGCTTTCTGTGGCAGGGAGTTTCATGGGCTCACCAATCTCTGGGTGAAGAAATTTCTCCTCATTTCAGTCCTAAATGGCCGACCCCATATCCTTAGACTTTGGTCTCTGGTTCTGGACTCCCTGGTCAATGAGGACAACCTTCCTGCATATTCCCTGTAATAGTTCTGTTAGCACTTTATAGGTTTCTATGAGATCTCCCCCTCATTCTTCTAAAACTTGGTGAATATAGTCCTAACCAATCCGATCTGTCAGTCATATGTCAGTCCTGCAATTCCAGTAATCAGTCTGGTGGCCTTTCATTGCACTTCTTCCACAGCCAGAACTTCTTCCACAGAAAAGGAGAACAAAACTGCACACAGTACTCCAGATGTGGTCTCACCAAGCCCTGTAGAATTGCAACAAGAAATCCCTGCTTCTGTATTCAAATCCTCTTGCTATGAAGGCCAACATACCATTTGCCTTCTTCACCACCTGCTGCCTCTGCCTGTTTACTTTCAGCATCCGATTACAAGGACATCCAGGTCTTATTGCATTTTCTGCTACTTCAATCTATCACCATTCAGATAATAATCTGCCTTCCTGCTTTTGCTACCAAAATGGATAACTTCACATCCATCCACATTATCATCCATCTGCGATGCATTTGCTCACTCACTCACCTTGTCCAAATTGCACTGACATATGAAGAGAGACTCACAGTTCATCCTACCCAGCTTTGTATCATCTGCAAATTTGGAGATGTTAACAATTTATGTTAATTAATGTTTAAAGACATCTAGATTTTTAGGACTTCCTTCTTTTTCCTGCCAAAAGTATTTTGAATCGTTTAAAATGGCAATGAAGGAATACTGCATTTTTATTTTGTCCAAGATGGAGGAAAGACTGTTATTTCATGCTATTTTCTCCGTATTCTCTGTGAATTTAATGCCCTTTAACAATATGTATGAGTCATGCTCTTTACTCTTCTGCTCTGACATGTTTTGCGTACTGTGCTGTTATTGATTTTGAGTGTTTTCAGTTGCTTGGCAAATACTTGTTTTTACATAAAATGCTGAATTCAATAACCTGTTTTTCTGCCACCAGTGTTTCAGACAGATCTGTAAATTATACTGCAGTTTCAACTAAAGCATCTTCTTTTACCAAAGTTTTTTTTAAGCTTTTCCAGTTAATTCAGACAATTTTAACAACAGCCACTTGCTTTTCAGATATTTTAAAGATTCTCAGCCTATTTATTATTTCTTCATTATAAACGTTTTTGATGAGGTACTTAAATTCACTTCTGATATCCAATGCCAAGTGCTCTATGCAGAGGTTATAATTTTGATTTCTCCTTTTGAAACTTTTGTGAGACTTTATATGATCCTCACAAACTTTTTCACTTCTTTTTTTCCACGAGTTCTAGCTGTCTCTAGAGGCAGGTTGAGTACTTTGATCATTGCTGCTGCTTTTGAGAACTGCCTGCTGCATTCACAGAAATTGGCTGGCTCTGAGCTTTTGACATGCTGAATAATTTGGGATACACACGTAATTTTCTGACTAGAAGTTGCTTTTACTTTGCTGTGGTTTCAGAGAACTGAAGATGTCTTCTGGCTGTACCCATTGTTGTTTCTACATTATAGGGTGCAGATATTTTAAATCTTAGCCATCGACTGATGCTACCATTTTATAATGGTGTGGCTGAGAAGCTTTGTAGCTAACGTTACCCTGTTCATGTGAAGTCTCTGGCAGAGATAGGCTCAATTTTAATAAATAGAACATGTTTATTAGACTTTACTTATACAATATGATGAGCCACAGACACAGACAGGCAAACACACTGAGCACTCGTTAAATAGTGATTCATTCCACCCAGGATCAGTCCTTTATCCTGAGAGGCAGAGCTTATCTTGTAATGTTAGTTAACATGTTCACCTCCTAACTGTTTTCCACAGCACACAATGACATTGCTTGACCCAGCTATTATTTGTTGCTGTTTATCATTCATATGAGTCTCCTCCTAGCTCTCTTCAAAACTTCATCTAATCCTTCAATTTCTTCTTTTCCCTCATATTTATATTGCTTCCCTTTATGTGATCTGTCTTATTCCCCTCAACCGCTACCTTTGATACTGAGCTCCATATTCTCACCACTGTCTGGGTTAAGAAATCCCCCTGTGATTTGATTTGGAATTATGAGTGAATATTTATGGTCCCTGGTTCTGGTCTTGCCTGTAACTGGAAACATCTTCTCCACACCTATCTAACCAAACTCTTTCATTTTCTTGAAGACCTCCATCAGGCCAACCCTCAGTTTTTTCTTTCCTGGAAAACAGAAGTCCATTCTTTTCAAATTTTCTCAACAGGTTTGACTTCACAGTCGTGCTGGCATTTCATCTATATTAGATTGTATCTGCTACTCACCTGCACATTTCACCAGTCTGTGTATGCTCTGCTGAAGTCTGTATTAACTTGCTAACTATCCTCCTTGCTATTCACCATATTTTAAAGTTTTATATTACTGGAAACATCTGAAATTTTGTCCTCCCTCCCAAAAGAAACCTCAAAGTCTTTCATGTATATCAATGTAGTTCACTAGAACTTAAATGTTCTTAGAAAACAAAATCTAAGCACACAGTCTAGTTTCATTTTAACTAGCCACACACCACAAAACTCAGCCACTTACTGGCTGACTCTCCTTTATAAGCATTTAAATACTCGTTCAGCAAAAAAAAATTGAGCTGTATTAATCCAAATGCTAAACATTTGAATACAATTAATTAATTAGTCCATAACAACTCTTTGCCTTGTTACCATTAGGTCACAGGTATTTAATGTCCTCACGTATTTAATATCCTACTGTATTAGCAAAATTAAATGTTAACGCTAGTGCTAAATCTTATTTTTCCCTCCGTTCTGAAAAATAGTCATTCCAATAAGTATCTGTTTTCTACCTTTCAGCCAAATGTGTATGCGCACTTGTACTGCCTATTTAATCCAATGGACAACAATTTGTGTGGACAAGCTATTACTTGGTTAATTATTTCTGTATATCCTTTGAGGCAAAGATGCTCATGTTCAATATCTGGGGCATTTGATATGGTTGTCTTTGTTACCTAGGTAACTGATAAGGCGCATTTCTGCCCAGAAGGTTCAGCTGTAAATAAGATAGGATATGTAATAAATTGAAGTTTTTGAAGAGTTGCCAAATTGAAATTTACTTTCCCCTACATTTTCTCTCTATCTCTAATCTGTGTTTGCTTTTGACTGAAGTCACCTCATTTTCATCTGGTTCAGGCAGGTGCTGTGATCTTGAACGATTTTCTCCCAGGACTTGAAGTCAATATCAAAACTCCTGAGTGAAGCATTCCGAGTACCTCGAAGCACTTCGAATGTGATGAAAGCGCACCTTGGACTCAAAATCTCCACAGAAGATATGCTACTGAGTGTCAGGCATTCTGGCTACCTGACCAGCTTAACTTATTTTGACTCTCTCAATATGATGTGGATGCTTGGCAGGCCCACCTGAGTGAGCACTTCAATGTCCGGTTACTTTGTTCATTATAAAGCACAATTTGAAATTCCAACTACATCAACACCAATAACATCAACAACAATAATTTCAACAAACTGTATTTTATCAATATACTCAATTGATTCAACAAAGCATGATCTGCTCCCATCGGCTTTCTTTCACTTTATTCCTTCTTTTTACTTTTGCTCTTCTTACTTTTTCTTTGTTTTTTTCTCCTTTAAGTTTGGAATGTGGCAGGTGAAGGAGGCTTCCAGAGGCACTAAAATGAGCTGGATTTGGCTCCACCCCAGCCTGTCGCCTCCTCGCGAGTGAGGAACAGGTCCTGGGCTGACACCCCCGGCCTAGACTTGCAGGCTGACCCGTGGCTGTAGGCCTGCAGCTAGGCCTGAGCTCCTGAAGGAGGAGAAAGGCAGTCTTGGACCAGCATGGCGGTCTGCCTGTGTGGTGGTCTCACTGCCTGACAGTCTCCCTGTGTGGTCTTGTCCCAGCGTGTAGGTCTCGTCCCCATGTGGAGGTCTTCTTCATTTTTGGCATCCAGGTATTCCAGTGGCCTGGCAGGCAGTCTGTTCCAGGAGTGGTGGTCTTGGCCTAGCATGGCGGTCTCATTTGGCAAGGCTTGCGGCCCAGTATTCCAGCAGGCCAGCACAGCAGTCTCAGCTGCCTTTTCAGTGTATTCCAAGGTTCCTTAATTGGATTTCCCTGAGCCCAGGAGCTGTTAACTGAATTGTGATGAACTTTGTCTTAATTTTACTCTGTTTTGATTATGTTTGACTTCTGTCATTAATATAGGTGCCGTGGTGGGGTGACTTTTAAAAGTTTTCACTGCACTTTTCATGTAAAAATACACATGACAATAAATTTTTATTCTATTCACTAGACTTTTTTTTTACAAAGTAGCAATTCACTTTGTCTTAACTAGCTTTCTCAAAATTTCCCAAACATCACTGTTAGGTAGATTTACCCCACTATCCTTATTTAAATAGGAGTACAATGCTTACATTCCTCCAATGCTCTGGAGCCTTTTGTATCTGAGGAGGATTATGACTAGAGTCCCCACAGTTTTCGCCATTCCATCTCTCAGCAATTTAAGATGTACCTCATCCAGAGCTTTTGACTTTCTGATTTTGACTTTCCAATTTTGAGTTCTGTCAATTTTTTCAGCATCTCTGTTTCTATTTTTATCCCATCCATGATCTCTTCTAACTCTTTCTTCACTGTGACACTGGTAGCAGGCTCCTCTTCTGTATCCCATTTTAGATTCTGTCACAATATGACTCTAAAGATCGTTTTTAGTTTAGGAACAGTATGAATCATTACAAACAGGCTTCGGTGTGGGGAATATCTCACTTTCTCTTTCTCTCAGTCACTCAAATTTTGAAGTTGGGCGGATTAGATGACAATTAAATGTTACATCTGTTTTTATGAGTTGTGAGCTCCCTTTAAATAATTATTGGGTTCACCAGGTCACCTATTTTCTACATCAGTGACATGCCAATCAATGCTGTAAATAAGCAGAGAGCTTGTCCATGTGGGTTAATTAGAGCTAAAGCATTTGTGTCTCTCATTGGTTCATTGGTTGTCCACTCTGGTCGCTCACTAACAATCCACTGCATGGGTTCACACATGAAAAATAACCTGGCTGTTTCAGTGGATGATTTATACAAAATCTTCACATTTTAAAGAAAAGGCCTTTGGGCAATGTAGTACAGGTAGTTCTGCTATAACGTGTGTTTCGTTAACTCGAATTGGCTGTAACGTGATTGATAAATAATGGATGCTGCTTAGATAATGCTGTACAGGTATAACAATTTTCTATAGCAATTTCCCTACAACGTAATTTCCTGTGGCGATTTTCAATGGCACAAAGTCATAAAAGAATGCAACTATCACATTATAGGAAAAATACCTGTGCCTTTATTCCTGCACCACGCTTCATCCTAATTCCACAAAATGGAGGGCAGGAATACTCCTTCCAAATCCACATTTGACTTTTTTTGGCCTATTCATACCATCCCTGATGCTATAGGCCAGCCTTCCTCCACTCACCTTCTTAGGCTCCTCCCTCAGTTCCTTTCTTATTCAACTAAGGTAAGACACCCCAGTATCATGTTTGTCCATTCATACTGAGTTCATCCCATCCAACTTTACTCAGCATTGAAGATTGAGGGCAGAGAGTAATATTGGGTAGGATTTAAATCTGGCATTGTTCCCAATCTTACCAGTCTGCCAGTGGGTGGCTTTCCTTTAATTGGATCCGGAGGCATCCCAGTTCCCATTACAGAGTGATAAAGTCTTGGCAGGCCGAGATCAATCTCAAGTCTTCCTTTCAATAACAATAATCTATGATGCACAAACACCCTAAAGCATTGATAGTTTTGTCTGTCGCAGAAACCCAGAATTGTAATAACCAGTGAATTACATTCATAGACCAAAGGAAGCCAAGTGTGACCAGTTTTAGTACCACATTACTGAGCACCAAAACAGTCTGTAGGAAAATAAATCATATTTGAATCTGCTTATTATCTGATAGAAGATAATTTTTCATTTAAAAATTGTTGCTGCAGTGCATGGCATTCGATTTCATATAGCCAAGATTGTATAGAGATCAGCTTGTTTCTCTTAAAATATTACAATATATTCAATTTTCTTGTCATCTAACTTATCAAATAAAAAAACATAATTTTGCATGTAGTTACTTGTGCTGGGTACATAGGGATCATAACTAAACTAAGCCAATCCATAAGGAACATTATATTGCAGAAAGATGAGATTTGTTGTGGGAAAGTCCATTACTTTCTCCATGGCAACAGTTTATCTAATCAGTCAACTCTTTTCTCCTGCAAATAAATATATGTAAATATATATAAAATATAAATTTTTGGGATCGTTTAAAATAGCATTCTTGCATTTGTCCTGATAAATGCAGATGAAAAGCTTTGGAAACACATCTCTCTTTTCAGCAATATTCAAGTTTGCACTTCTTATAAAGTATATAAACAAGCGACAACAGCACGCATATATTTCTGAAAATAAAAACTACTTCTTTCAATTTCTTTAATGACAGTCTCTGAGAACCCGTATGGCATGTAAATGTATGTAATAAGTTTCAATAGAGTCACTTCTCACTTTTCTAAACTTCAAATCTAGCCTTTTCAACCTTTTCTCATATGATAGCCCTTTCATTACAGGCTTTAGTTTTATAACCCATCTCTAAACTATCTGCAACACATCCTTCCTAAATGTGGTAACCCATATTGTACACATTGCACCAGGTGTGATCTCATAAGTGCTTTGTATCACTGAAGCATAAGCTCCCTACTTTTATATCTATTCCGTTTGCAATAAATGATAACAATCTATCAGCTTCTTGAATTATATGATGTATCTTCAGACTAACCTTAATTATTCATTCCCTAGAATACACAAATCTTTAAGCATTTCAGAGCTCTGCAATTTCTCACCAATTAGATAGGGTGCTCCTTCTTAATTCATCCTTCCAAAATGTACTATTTCATACTTTCCAATATAATACTTCATTTTCCACATCTTTTCTCACTCACGTAACCTATCAATATATTTTTGTAGCCTCTTATGTTGTCTTCACAGGTTACTTTCCTCCCTCTCTTTGCGTTTGCAAATTCAGCAACCATTTCTTCATCCAATCATTTACACAACTCGTAAACGTTTGAGGTTCCAGCACCAATCCCTTTTGCACAATACTGAACATATCTTGGAAGCCTGGAAGAAGTGTGTTTACGCCTACTCCCATCATCTAGTTAGCCAGCAAATATCTTGTATCCACAACAATATGCCATTCCCTACTCCATGAACTTTAATTTTTTTCAATAGCCTTTGATGTGACACCTTATCAAATGCCTTCTGGAAATCTAAGTATAACATATCCACTGGTATAACAAGGCGTAGAGCTGGATGAACACAGCAGGCCAAGCAGCATCAGAGGAGCAGGAAGGCTGATGTTTCGGGCCTAGACCC
>NC_063334.1:31968393-31993368 GCF_021869965.1 Rhincodon typus
TTTCTGAAGAAGGGTCTAGGCCTGAAACGTCAGCCTTCCTGTTCCTCTGATGCTGCTTGGCTTGCTGTGTTCATCCAGCTCTACACCTTGTTATCTCAGATTCTCCAGCATCTGCAGGTCCTACTATCTCTGAAACATATCCACTGGTTCCTCTTTATCCACAGTATGCATTACCTCCTCAAAGCATTCTAATAGATTTGTTAAACACAATTTCCATTTCATAAATCTACCTGATTACCTAAAACTTACCCAAGTATTCTGCTATAACTGCCTCAACAAAAGTTTGTTTTTTTAACATTTTCACGATGATAGATGTTAATTGCATTTAACATTTTTCTGTCTGTCTCCCTCCCTTTTTGAATGAAAATGTTAATTGGCTAGCTTTCAATCTGATAGGTCCATACCAGAATCAAGGGAGTTTTGTAAAATTTAGACCAATGCATCAGTTGTCTACTACCCACTTCTTTTAAGACTCTCAGATGAAGTCTACTGGGACACAAATACCTGTCAGCTTGCATCTCCACTAATTTACTGAATACCACTTCTGATTTCCTGAGTTTTTCTCTCCCATCTACTTCTCGATTCATTGTTGCTTTTGGGATATGACTTATGTTCTTTGCAAAGAAGACTGATGTAAAATATTGTTTGATTCATCTGATATTTCCTTATTTTCCATTATTAATTCTTCGGTCACTTCCTATGGGAGAAATATTGATGTTGTTAACTCTTTTCTTTTAAAATATTTATAGGAAATCTTGCTATCTGTTTATATATTTCTGGTTAGTTTCCTCTTACACAGTAATCATTCCACCTTATTAATGTTTGGGTCATTCTTTGCTGTTTTATATTTTGTCGATTTCCTGATCTGCCACCTGTCTTTGCAAAATTAATCTTTTTTTTTCGTTTAGTTTGTTTCTTTAACATTTCCAGGTAACCACAGATGGTGGGTCTGTCCCTTGGAGATTTTGTTACTCAGAGTTGATCTATTCTATGTATTTTTAATTACCCCTTTAATGTCTGCTAC
The DNA here is from genome assembly GCF_021869965.1 of Rhincodon typus. Classification (NCBI taxonomy): domain Eukaryota; kingdom Metazoa; phylum Chordata; class Chondrichthyes; order Orectolobiformes; family Rhincodontidae; genus Rhincodon; species Rhincodon typus. The sequence continues at coordinate 31,969,418 of NC_063334.1, forward strand.
TGCATCTCTACTATCCTATCTTTTAACCTATGCCCTATACTTTAACAATACTCCAGACAAAGAGGTTTCTCTGGATAGTGTTTAGTCTTTCAGAACGTTTTCTCTTGACTGCACTTTTAAAGTTACATAATAAAATGGAACAAAGGATACATCAAAAAAGTAAGCACTTATCAATCATAAAATTTAAGGAAGTGGTTTTACTTGTCACAGTAGACAGCATCAAATTCAAAGTGATTTAATCTGACTGCCTCAGGAGAGATTCATCAGAATGTGCCATTAATGGATCCAGCAGGCATATTGTCAGCGTTGAGGTTAGCTCAATATGTCAGAAGAGCAGTGCCTGAGAAAACTGCAGCCATCTGTAACACATTGAATTGCGTCTGCCAAAACAGTCTGCCATCACGTTCAAAAATCCATAGCTTGTTGCCTGTGGCTATTAACTGCTTAGAAACCTCATGTCCTTCAGTTAAATTCTCCTCCTTCTTTTCCACTAGTTCAGTAGTTTTGTTGACAAAATCTTCTCTAGCTCTAAAACCATTTGCATTCCTTCAATCTTGACCTCTTGTACACCCATGATTTTCATCACTCCCCCATACTGAAGATTTAAAGAAACAATTTGGGATCAGGGCCTCCATCTGAGGGTTCAACCATTACAGATGCAAGACTTCGTTGTCATGGCTGAGCACACTGTATAAAACAAAAGCACTGACAGCAGTGATTGGGACTAATGATCCAGGTTTAGCTGCTCGTCTGGCCAAACAAATCCAATGCAGATACACCATGGTGTGGTGGCTTGGTGGTTAGCACTGCTGCCTCACAGTGACTGGGGTCTGCATTTGATTCCAGCCTTGGGTGACTGCATGGAATTTGTACGTTCTCCCTGCGTCTGCATGGGTTTCTGCTGGGTGCTCCCATTTCCTCCTGGTATCCAAAGATGTGCAGGCTAGGTGGATTGGCCCTGGTAAGTTAACCCACTGTGTCCAGGGATGTGTAGTCTAGGTGGGTTAGCCATGGTAAATGTGTGGTTATGGGGATAGGGTGGGAAGCTGGGTCTGGGTGGGATGCTCTTCAGAGTAGCAGACTCGATGGGCCAAATGGGCTCTTTCTGCACTGTAGGGATTCCATAAGCTGTGAACACAGGCATCTTTCCATCAATGTGGAGCATTTTCAAGACTGTCCTGACTAAAAAATTCTATCAGTAAAGTGACGGATGGTGTGAATGACAGTGCTATCAAGCACTGCTTACACAGTAGTAGCCTACACATTGATGCCGAGCTTGAATTCTGGCAGAGCGACTTGGTTCCAGACCTCATTACAGCCTTAGCCCAAACATGAATAACATGGCTGAAATCCAGAGGCGAGATGAAAGTAACTGCCCCTAGCATCAAGGCAGAATTTGACCGAATGTGGCATTAAGATGATGTGTATTTTGTCTCCACCAGGGATCTGCACTTGATGTGGCAATGCTTATGTTTCCCCTTATAACATAAGAACTAGATGTGGTATTGATAAACTCAACATATATTTATTACAGCTCACTGTTAAATACAAACATTCACAGACATAGAAGTGTCTGGGCCAGTAACAGGCTATTTGGTATCTCTTAGGGGATCATGCTTTAACTAGTCAAATTAAATGGAACCTCTGATTTTGTATCCTCAGGTCAGATCCCATGGTCAATTGATGATAACATGAGCATGTCTCTTATATGTATACTGGCATACTAATTGTGAGAAATACAACACACAGAGCCATGGTAAAATTGAAATCATTTGGGATCAGAGGAACAATTTTCCACAGGTGAAGTCATACCTATAACAAGGGAGGATGGTTGTTGTTGTTGGAGACCAATTATCTCAGTTCCTTAGAGTGGTGACCTCAGCTCAACCATCCTCAGTTGCTTCATAATTGACCTTTCCTTCATCCTAAGGTCAGAGGAGGAGATTCCTGTTGATGATTGCATAATGTTCAGTTTCATTTACAATTCCTTAAACTCTGAAGCAGTTAATGTGGCAAGACCTGGAGACATTCTGGCTTGATCTTATATGGGGAAAGTAACATTCATGCCACTTAATTGAGAGGCAAGGGGTGTTTCTAACACAGAGAATTTAACAACCTCCCAATGACATTCAGTCATTCAGCAATCAATATTCTGGGGGTTACCATTGATCAGAAATGTAACTGGACCAGCCATATAAATACTGTGACTCCAAGAGCAGGTCAGGGGTTCTTCAGTGAGTAACATCCTTCCTGACTACCTTAAGCCTGTCCGCCATCTTTATAGATGACAGAAGTGTGATCAAATACGTTCTACTTGTCTGCATGAGTGCAACTCCTACAAAGCACCAAACACTCAATATTTCCAAGGACTAGACACCCCACTTACTTGGTACATATCCAACATCTTAAACATTAATTCCCTGCATCATCAGTGCATATGGCAGTAGTACAGGATGTAAGGTGGTGTTCTACATGTTAACTCATGTAACTTTTACCACAGCTCATTGATTTGTATTGAGACTGATACCTAGAGGCTTATTAACAGCTGACTATGTATAGAGACCTGTGTAATGATGCAACACTACATGCCAAACACAAGATGTCCTGCAGCATCTTGTCAAGGCTTCTACATCGCCTGTCAAATCACATGTTCTACCACTTACAAATACAAGAAGTACCACCACTTCCCTCTCCAAATCACATGCCATCCTGCTCTGGAACTATATTGTCATTCGTTCACTGTCACTGTATGAAAATGCTGGAACTCCCTGCCTATTAGCACTGTGGGTGTACCTAGAACAAAGCAGTTCAATTAGGTGGCTCACTACTGCCTTCTGCAGGGCAATTAGGGATGGGTAATAATCTAGCTAGTGACACTCAAATCCCATGAATGTATGTAAGATGATGGCATGCCTGGAGGAAATACAGAAGAGAAATTTAATATGCGCAATTGGAGTGTCTGTACTTGAACTTTGCCAATCAGAAAATACATCCTCCCAGAATGTAATCGATTTAGTGGGAAAGTGCCACTTCATTCCTATATGCTACATTGAACTCTTCCAAATGCTGCTGCTCATTAAAATAAGTATTGCTTGAATTGGCTCATGCAGTAATAACATGAATATGTACTATGAAGATTCAGTTCATTATTTCGCTTGCAAGTAGCTGATATTATATTTTACCATAATGAATCCATCCAGTATTCCCTCCCTTTCTCAATCTTGTACACAAGGAGATTTCTCATTTGCAATGAAGACTGGCACTACCGTCTACCCTCCATGATGGAAAGTTGACATTGTCTATAAAATAAATGGGCAATTCCCCCTGCTGGTTTCATTTCCATGAATTTGCCCTGGAAATTGTTGGAAGCAGGTGATGGTTCTCTATAAAATAGTTGGCAAAGGCAAACAACTCCATAACCAATCAGCCCAAAGGATTGTAAAATCTGGTTAGAAGGTGGAAGGTGTGAGCAGAATTTCCAGTTTGCACTGGGCTTCTCGCTTGCTTGCTCCAAAAGTGGCAAGAAACCAGCGCTGACCCTTTAGAGAATAGCCTGCTGTATCTTCCTCCAAAGGTGGTTCAGAGGGCAGCAAGGAGTCTTTCTCTGAAATCAAGTTGCTGGATGTGAAAGTCTCACCGAGTGAGCTAATCAGAGGCCAACAGCTCTCCTACTTGGCAGTGCCCCCCGAGAAGGCTGTGGCTTCTACCAGGTGGACAAACAAGATAGTAGGCACCAAGGTATCAGCTGAGCGCTTTTGAAGGTGTTAGCATTCATTCTGGGTTGAGCTCCAGGGGAGAAGGACAGGGGTGGGGAGGGGTTTGTAATTATGGAAACAACCTATGTCCAGTTCCCTCAATCTTGCCCAAATTAGCGCCGACTGAAGCAACTCCACTGCATTCAACTGACAATGTGCTTTACCTGTTAGATGAGCTGACTCTTTATGTATCTTACCTGGAGTTGAGATAATGCTAAGCCAGGTGGGAACAAGTTCTCAACGGTCATTAATTGAGCACTTACTGGACTAAATTGGTATGGGGCAGGAAGCTGGAGCTTGGGCATTCCCTCCCCATGCCCCCGAACATCAGTCAGCTGGAGGAGGCAAGGCAAACAAGTTCTAGGATGCCAGCATCCTGCCTCCCCCTACCAGGCTCAGTAACACTAGAAATCAAGAAAAATTCGACCCTGGTAAATTTACCTTCCCCCTGCAATTGGTTTGAGAGAGCAGGGGGCAGTGGGAGAGGTTGTTCCTTAAATCCTATAAGCTGCTTCCCCATTGCTTGCTCATCGCCCACTCAGCAACAGGGACTGGCATTAAGTCACATCTGCTACTGGGCAATTAATGTCCATTTGAGAGCCTCGAGCTGTTATCACTCAGATTTAATTGAAGGCAGGAGAGCACTGCATGTGTTGGAACCACGTGGAAATGTCTTTATTAACCAGACCCAACTGGTACGCCCAATACAAGGTTTGAACCCTCAATCTCACCAACTCACCCGCCATGGCCTTCCAAACCCCAGCACTCCAACACTTTCCCTCAACCCTGCCACACACACATGTTTTGAGGCCTGCCAGATTAAGGCTTGTGAGACCCTCAGCCCTCGCCTAAATCTCAATCCAGTACTGCAAGCCTCTCTCCCAGAGGGCTAGAGACTTTGGTTGTTCAGCAGCTCAATGTGACAGGCCATCCTGATCCAGAAGGGTGGCAGTTCCATGTCCAGCTTATTAATGGCTGATTTGAATGTCTGTGGGGCAGTCACTGTAACCCTGGGTGTGTCCTCAACTCCACCCTCCAATGATTTAGCTGAGCAGAGCCAAGGAATCTGAGGTTTCTTGTAGACTATCCCGAAGAGAAGCAAAGAAAGTCTGGAATAAGAAAGAAGAGAAAGACAGCAATGAAAAGTAAACTTACAACAGGTGTCCCCTGTTTAAAGCAAGTTCTAATAATGTGTTTTCAGTGAGGTCTCTTGTGGGTCTCTGTGAGTTTCCCTACATCTGAACAGGTTGATTAAAATGACCTATGATGCCGATTTAAAGAAAAGAAAAAAGAAGTTTTCATTTTAGCATGGTTGGTGAATTCAGAAAGTTGCCTAACTAGGCTGCCACCATTTTTGCCTTTGTATGCTACGGAGACTTTTTACACCAACAAATCATTGCCTGCCGCCAACTCAATGACTCACCATCTCCCTCCCTTATCCTTTCTGCAGCTCCCCTCACTGCTCTGCTCCTGGGTTCAGACTCACAGTGAGGGCTCATGAAGACAAAATGTAGAGAGTGAGAGTGAGCAGCAAAAGAAGGTGACCGGCAGGGTGATCAGTGAGTGGAAAAACTAGGGAAACAGGAGGGTCAGTGAGTCGGGGGTCAGGGAGGGAAGGGTGTGAGCAGAAAGCATGAGCTAGAAGTAGGCTGAAATACTGAGAGTTAGAAAGAGGATTTTTGGGAATGTCATCCAACTTCACTCAATGTTCACTAAAACAAAATGAGAAATTGCTGGAAAAATTTAGCAGGTCCAGCAGCATTTGTGGAGAGAAATCAGAGTTAACCGTTTGGGTCCAGTGACCCTTACTCAGAATGGTTCTGAAGAAAGGTTATTGGACCCGAAACATTAACTCTGATTTCTCTCTACAGGTGCTACCAGACCGGCTGAATTTTTCCAGCAACTTCTGCTTTTGATTTTGTTTCTGATTTCGAGCATCCACAGTTTTTCTGGTTTTTCGTTAAATGTTTTCTTATGTGAAAGTGCTTTTTGTTTGTCACACTGTTTTAAGAAGACATTAGGAACATTAAATAAGGAAAGCTGTACAAATATTTTGTTTCAAAACTCCACAAACAATTAAAAATATGAGGAATGAGGGTCTACACTTGCAGTAGATAATCTTCATGGCCAGAGAGAGTAACTAAGAATTGGAAGACCATTTAAAAATACACTTATGCTGAAATGGACAATATGTCATGTTCTGTGGAGGTTACTTTGTAATTTCCATTTAAGTACAGCAACTCCATCCAAGTGTACAATGCATTTCATTGAAACATACAGGGGAATATGTCTCTTTTTCTGCAGCTCACAGTGGAGAGTGATGCATCTGCAGCAGCAACTTCTGGAACTTCATGATTAATCGTCCAATTGACCTTGTCTGAATTTGTATGAGATTTGTGATATAAAATGTTGACCAAACCGTTTCAGTCATTTCACTGTGTTGCCGGTGATATGAGCTATGTGACATATTAACAAAGAATTTGTGGCATGCTTACGCTTATTCTTTGGACAGGAACTCTGTATAACCTCTCAGACACAGCTGCCTTGCAGATAACTTTCTCCTCCTCTTTTATTGCACCATATCTGAATACAGTTGCATGGAGGTTCTTACATGATTAAGGACTGCCATTACTCTGATGTTGTATCAAATCAGTCAATGTCTGCATAGCATCACCTTCTTAACTGATTGACTTTTGTTCATCACTATCTATTTGGAAGGTATGGATGGATTCAAGATAGCTAAGTTCAGCAGGCAAATTTTATTTGCTAAATCCCTCAAAATACTGTTGATAATTCTAAAATGCCATGTCCATAAGTTGTAATATCACAGCTCCACAATAAAATGATGTCTAAAAACTTAAGTTTTTGTACAACTAAAGCGGGAGTCACTTTAACCATTTAATGTGCTGAGTTGAAGGCCCACAAGATTTGGAGCAGAGTCACCATTCCAGCCACTGGATAATATTGGACAGGAAGTTAGCAAGCTGAATATTAATGAGGTGAGTTGGGCTGTTAACAAGGCATTTTTCAAGCAAAATCCCCCTTATTTGACATCTTGCAGATGCTTAGTGAGAAACATGCCACATCACTTGTCAAAAGCATAAACAGCAGGATGTAGGATGAATCACCTTCCAGTAGACCCCAGAATGGATCCCCTTGTAGTCCGGAGAATGTTGTATTCCCCCAAGGATGGGAAATTGAAAACTTGAGGGCATAGGTTTAAGGTGAAAGGGGATAGATTTAAGAAGGACCTGAGGGGCAACTTCTTCACGCAGGGAGTGGTGTGTATATGGAATGGGCTGCCAGAGAAAGTGGTTGAGGGAGGTACAATAGCTTCTCGCACTCTGGGAAATAGACTATATGCATTCATCCTATCTATGCTCCTCATGATGTTATACACCTCAAGAAGATCACCCCTCATTCTCCTATGTTCCAAGGAATAAAGTCTTATCCAGGCCAACCTCTCCCTATAACTCAGGCCTACTAGTCCTGGCAACATCCTCATAAATCTTCTTTGCATACTTTCCCGTTTGACTATGTCTTTTCAACAACAGCGTGACCAAAACTGTACACAGTACTCCAAGTGCGGCATCACCAACAACTTATACAACTGTAACATAATGTCTCAACTCCCATACTCAATACCTCGATCGATAAAGGCCAGCATTCTAAGTACCTTCTTTACTACCCTTGGTACCTGTGATACTGCTTTCAATGAACTATGTACTTGTACTCCTAGGTCCCTCTGTTCCACAACACTCCTCAGGACCTCATCATTTACAGTATAAGTCCTACCTTTTCAAAGTGCAACACCTCACACTTACCTGTATGGAATTGCATTTGCCAATCCTCAGCCCACTTCCCCATCTGATCAAGCATCCTCCCCAGCTTTCAGGGCCAGTGGAGGTAGCAGCAACAAAGCTCATCTGGTGATTGGGGATGGTGTTGGCAGCAGCAGCCAGAATGTCGCCCCTTCTGGTGATCAATGCGAGATTCGCAGGCTGACCGAGACTTCAGGCCATGTCTCAGCCTGGGTGCCTGTATCGGTGGTTCCAAATGCCTTTACGGAAATAAAACTTAGACTTTAAAATCTGAACATTTTTCTTACCTTGCAGCTTTCCTTTATTTTTGCTGTTGTTTTCTTACCAATTCTGATTTTGGAACTAAGATAGTGCCGGAGAATGGCAACTCTGTACACTTTTCACTGTACTCATGTATTACTGTACCTCAGTATATGTGACAATAAAATCTAATTCTAATTCAATAAACAGTGTTCCTTTCCTGTCAGGCTTCCTGAGTTATTTACAGACTGTAACTTGAAAATGGGTAAAAAGATCACTTTGATTTTAAGCACTGAAAGCGAGGTTAGTGAATATATGGAGTAGACTGCCAAGGAAGGCAACAGGAATTGTTGTATTGGTAAAGACAAGAGACTTGGCTAGGTGCCTGGCCCAAGAGATTAGTTAGAAGAGCATGAGAGTTTTACTTTCCAGACACCGAAATCCGCACCTGAACTACAGTCATTATTTCCATCCTGTACAAACTTCTCCAATGAGAAATGTGTTAGTCAAAATTGACTTGTTTCTGGTTATGGAGTTATTAAAAAGCCTTTTCAAATCGGCATCTTTGCTGTTCTATTGTCATTGTACAGCAGTTTTATTGACTGAAACACTAAAGAGAGCACAAGAAGCATTTGTAGCTGTTCATTCTTTACGAATGAAAACATCCAATAAATTATACCCTGAGAAAAAAATAAGCCATTATGCATCTTTTCAACAGAAGCTTGTTGTTCCGTAGATTACTGGGAAGAGCTACAGCAGCTTATTTCAATGTGCAAGGCACACTTCAAGGCAGAGAGAAACCGAGAGTTGCTTTTCTCTACTTGACCATTTCTGGTAGGATGTCCCACTACTGAAGAAATTATTGGGTTGATCGCTGTTTAGCCTTGTTTCAATCAGCTACACACTGGAATATATAACTGATATTGGCAAGACAGTAAAATATTGGAATTGAACACCTGACCTTCATTCCCGGCTGTTTAAATACGTGATATCACAAATGAGTGAATTGATGAGGGTCCTGAGGAAATCAGTCAGGGCGCAGTTAATATTCACAAGCCATGGTTTAGTGTCATTGTGATGCCTTTTATTTTTAACCTCACAGGAGCAGAAGCTCCAACTTGTCTACTGCCTGATGACAAGGCAATTTTATTTGTTTTCAAGCTTCAAATGGGCTAGGAGGAGCAGGGACGCTTCCTTACCCCTGTCATATGTAACATTTCACAACCATGTTAACACTAGTCCCTAGAACTGGATACATTGCTCTAGTTGTATTTGAAAGACAGCTGTACAATAGTTCAGTACAAATTTTCCTTCATTTTGTCACAACTCACTGTTGTAGCATACTGGAAAACTGACCTGCTTTTTTTGAATTATCACAAAAGTTAAAGCTTTTAAAAGATATTCACAAAATCCCCTACTTTTAGACGCCCAAGTTGATTGAAAGCATGGACCAAATTTCTGTACTTAAAATAAATCACTATTTATTCACATTAGATTCTAGTTACCAATAAAAAAACTATATTAAATAAATTCTACAAAATAAAACTCTTTACCCCTTATAAAATAATGCTTACAAATACACAGACAAATTTATCATAAACAGAAAAAGAAAAACACATGGGCAGTGGGAAAACTTGAAAAATAGTTCCGTAGTATTTGATCCCAAAATTTGTTGGGTTACTTCTTGCTGATCTGAAGGATTCTCATCAACCTTCCTTTTCCCTATATCCTTCTACTCATTTGCGAGAGGCACAGGTGGTTAGTTCACATATGAAATATCTTTGACTTATTTAATTCAAAGACACAACTTGCAACATTTGTGAGAGGAAATGTAAGTTAGTTTTCTTTAGGTTTAAAGTGGCTAATTGCACAAAAACTGGGAGAGAGAATTTCCGGCTACAAAAAGAAAATACTGTTTTTTTTTCTGGATTAACCAACTTCTCTCAGGCTTGCTCACAGCCCAAGCTGTTCAGCTAATGGATAACCAATCAACTTGTTGTTGGCAGACAAAATACCTTTATCATTGATAAGAAGGGTCTGGGCCCGAAACGTCAGCCTTCCTGCTCCTCTGATGCTGCCTGGCCTGCTGTGTTCATCCAGCTCTACACCTTGTTATCCTTTATCATTGATAATTGTCCACAAAACACTTAGCTTCACTTGAAAGACAGCTTCTTGGCACAAGTTTGTCTGCACCTTGCTGATACCAACAGCTACACATACAGAGTTCACAAATTCTTTGTTTTTAAAACATGCAGCCATCCTTGTAAATCCCTGGTCAAAGCAGATTTTACAGCAATGTGAGGAATTCTCCCCTTTATCTGCTTGATTTAAACCTTGGCACAACTGGTAGTACCCTTGCTTTTGAATCATGAATTTTGAATGTTCAAATTCAAATTCAAAAGTCGAACAGTGACACAGAGGTTAGCACTGTTGCCTTACAGTGCCAGGGATGTGGGTTCAATTCCACCCTTGAGCAACTGTCTGTGCGGAGTTTGCACGTTATCCCCATGTCTGTGTGGGTTTCCTCCGGGAGCTCCGATTTCTTCCCACAGTCACAAAGATGTGCAGGTTAGGTGGATTGGCCATACTGAATTGTCTATAGTGTCCAGGGATGTGCAGATTAGATGGATTAGCTATGGAAAATGCAGGGTTATGAGGTGGGTCTGGATGGGATACTCTTAGGAGGAATGGTGTGGACTCAATGGGCCAAATGGCCTGCTTCCACACTGAAGGATTTCTATGATTCAATGAAATTCCACTGTAGAGGGTTGAGGATATAATAGAGGCTGACACATCAGTGCAGCACTGAAGTAGGTGCTAACTTCCAAACCCATTTGCTCTTTCAGATGGATGTAAAGGCAGAAAAATTCTCCTGAGTATCCTAGCCAATATCAATTGCTTAGCACACAACAAGTGAAAAAGCAATTATCTGGTCATATTTTTTCTGAGTTCAGTGCAACATATAAGATAATTCATATTGCAGCGCCCAAAATCTGGCTCATGTTATTGACCCTGTGTGCATTGAGATCTCCAAAGCCCTCCTTGCTCCAGAATAATGGATGTCTGGAGTAAAGCAATGACTGAAGATCACAATGTTGAACTTATTACAATCTCCCTGGTGAAAATAATAAACCAAGTGATGAATCAGAAGTTCTATTGACCTTGTGCTTTTCAAAGAACATAGCGGCTTTTTATTAGAGAGGAAACGTCTGGTATAGTCACCAGCATCAAAGTGGGCCTCAAAGTGAAATTTTCTCTATTGGCTGCATTAGTGGGAAGAAAATACCCCATCGTCTACTTTTGCTGACCTCTTCCGTACAGTAATTGAACCATCTGTCCAAGCCTTTGATGATTGAACTTTGATTCATTTCTTCAAACTTAAGGAAAGATTGCAGCTTTCTCTCAGCCTGCATTGTCACATTCACACTTACACTTGTTTCCAATTCATATGTGTGAACACGAATCTCCACAATTACAGTCTTCAGACATTTGGGTGCCACCACTTTACAGTTAAGAACTAATGCTTAGCCTTTCTCAACACTGCACAGAATACAGATTTTGTACCGGCAGTATCTCAACTTTAACATTTTTGTTGCTGTCAATGATAATCTTGCCATAACCTCAACCCTGCCTGTCTCTATAACACCAACAATTTATATTTATATGGCACCATTACAATCCCATGGCGAGACTACAAAACAAAATAACAACATTTAACAATTGACCCTACTGAATGAAAATATTACCAACAAAATCTTCACTTTTCATAGAATCCTTACAGTGCAGACAGAGGTCATTCAGCCCATCGAGTCTGCACCAACCCTCTGAAGACCATCCCACTCAAACCTACTCCTTCACCCTTTCCCTATAACCCTGCATTAACCACGGCTAATACCTCTAACCGACACATCCCTGTAAATTACCAGGGCAATTTAGCTTGGCCAATCCACCTAAACTACACATCTTTGAACTGTGGGAGAAAATCGGAGCACCCAACGGAAACCCATGCAGACATAGGGAAAAATACAGACTCCACACAGTCACCCAAAGCTGGAATTACACCTGAGTCCCTGGCGCTATGATGCCGCAGTGCTAACAACTGTGCTGCCTCTTTTGTAACGTTTTATTTGAATGTGAATCAGAATTAGTAAGCATAAATTAACAGCTACATCAAGGTCAATATGAAGTACATATTACACATGTGATAGTTTCTGTTCTGCTATCTCACTGAGCTAACAGACAATCCACTCTGTTTCACCTAGAGAGATTGTCCAAGCCAAATTCCACTCCATTTCCTTTCAAGAGGTAATAGATTCTCCACAGGCAGTGCTTTCCATGTAAAGAGGGCTCTGCTTGTGCAATCTTTCTCGCTTGGCGTTTTCTGGACATTCTCAGTATTCCTTCTCTTTGAGCCTGTATCTGTTGCTGATCACCTTCTGCCACCAGCTCTCCTATCTCGCTGCTCTCCATTATGACTGCCGACTCATCAGTTTCCCTTTCTTAACTTACATCCTCATCAAGGGTCACCAGGTCTCAAGGACCCTTATTACTGATTATGGAAGGAAATTTTATGTTATCCTTTTCCAGTTAAGGCCAACTCTTAAAAGTCCTTTTTAAACAGTTTTAAAGCCAATTCTAAATTCTACAAACATTTCCAAGAAATTTTAAAGAAATTCTTTCTATTTGCTTCTAGGTCAAAATTCGTCACACTTCTTTAGTAAGATAAAACATTCCAAGGCGCTTTAAAGGAGCACTATCAAGTATAACTTGATGATGATCCATTAAAGAGGTATTTGGGCCAGTGATCAAATACATGGGCAAATAGTTAAGTCTTAAGAAGTGTCATGAGGGAGTCGACATAGCAGTAGACTGGTGGAGCATTTTAGGAAGTCATTTCTGAAGGTGCATTTGAAGCGTAGTATTCGAGAAGTAAAAATTGGAGGTGTGTAGATTATCAGAATTGGAGGAATGCACGGATCTTGAAGGGTTAAAGCATTGGAAGTTTCTCTTCCTTGGCTTTCAGGTGGGTTTCTGTAATCTTAGCTGAGGTCTGACCTCTGCTCCTATTGCATTTCCTCCTCTTCTGAACATCTCATCTTCTTGCAAACCCTTCATCCAGCATTTAAAATTCTTGCTTTCAATCTCCCACTTTGGCATCACACAAATTTTCTCTCTGGGATATCATCAATGCTTTCCTTTCTTAACCTCAACTGATCATGCTCTTTCTCATTTGAATCCAGTGCTGTCCTAATTTGCCATTCTATATTCATGGTAATCCCCTTGATTATGAAATGTGATCTTGCTGCTCCCTTTATGTATCACAAATAGGGTAATCTCTAATCACTTCATTGTCTCACTGCCTACCCACACCCATCTACTTCCCAAAAATCCAACTTCCTTTAGTTTCTTTCCCTAGAGAAAGCATTTCTCATATTTCTCTTACAAATGCACTCTCAGAATTCTTAATTTTCTAGCTTTTGTCTCTATTTTCACCATGGCATTTTCAGCCACCTACTTGTTCAATCACATTCTACATTTGATCCCTTATGTTAATATTTCAATGCTGATGTTTAATTGTACCCAGGTGGTGTGTATTATTTGGTGATTTGCATGTGGTCCTATAAATTTGAATGTACTGAAATGGTGATTGTAGAGTTTGGAGGTCTACGTTCATAATGTGAATCCCTACAAATAAAAATTAATACGTATAGGCCTGGCCTCCGGTTCTAACCTTCAGCACTGGCCTATTTGAACTGTTACACTTTAATTTTCATTCAAAAAAATGAGCCTCTCTCACCATGACCTTCTCCCCTAGAATGGCTCTCAACTCCACTACTAGATGGATAGTGTGGAAAGCAAATTTATCCATCCAGATCTGGCTAAATCATAAAATGCATGATTTGGTCCTACACTTAACTTTCTAAAATGACTCACTATTCCAATGTTATCGTGGAAAGCAAAGACAAGTCCCCAGCTCGATTCTTGACTGAGAATCATCTTTTTAAACCCCCATCCTCATCTCTTCCACCCTCATTTCCAAAATCAATTTCAAGGAGCTCATAGAGTCAAACAGTCATACAGCACGGAAACAGAACCTTCGGTTCAATTCATGCAAACCAACCAAACGTGCCAATCTGACCTCTCATGGACCATAAGACCATAAGACATAGGAACAGAAATTAGGCCATTCGGCTCATCGAGTCCACTTCAGCATTCAATGATGGCTGATAAGTTTCTCAAAACCATCCTCTTGCTTTCTCCCCATAACTTTGATTTCCTTGACTATCAAGAACCTATCTTTCTCTGTCTTCAATCTACTGAATGGCCTGGCCTCCTCAGCCTTCTGTGGCAGTGAATTCCATAGATTCACCACTCTTTGGCTGAAGAAGTTTCTTCTCATTTCCATTCTAAAAGGTCTTCCCTTTACTCTAAAGCTGTGCCCTCTGGTCTTGGTCTCTCCTGCCAATGGAAACATATTTCCAATGTCCACTCTGTCCAGGCTGTTCAGAATTCTGTAAATTTCAATTAGATCCCCCCTCATCCTTCTAAACTCCATCGAGTATAGACACAGAGTCTTCAAACGTTCCTCATATGTTAAGCCCTTCATTCCTGGAGTCATTCTCGCGAACCTCCTCTGAACCCGCTCCAGGGCCAGTACATCCTTCCTGAGGTATTGGACCCAAAACTGCTCACAATACTCTAAATGTGGTCTGACCAGAGCCTTATAAAGCCTCAGAAGTACATCCCTGCTTTTATACTCTAGTCCTCTCAAAATAAATGCCAACATTGTATTTGCCTTCCTAACTACCAACTCAACCTGCAAGTTTACCTTAAAAGAATCATGGACTAGGACTCCAAAGTCTCTTTGCATTTCAGACTTCTAAATTTCCTCCCCATTTAGAAAATAGTCTATGCCTGTATTCTTTCTATCAACGTGCTTGACCTCATACTTTCCCAAGTTGTGTTCCATCTGCCACTTCTTTGCTCACTCTCCTAACCTGTTTAAATCCTTCTGCAGCCTCCCTGCCTCCGCAATACTATCTGTCCCCCCAACTATCTTTGTATCATCTGCAAACTTAGCCAGAATGCCCTCAGTTCCTTCATAAAGATCATTAATGTGTAAAGTGCGATCCACTTTCTTGTGATCCACTACCGACCTGATTTTCCCCTTCCACCTGCATATTGAAATTCTCCATGATCACTGTAACCTTGCCTTACTTACACATCTTTTCTATCTCCTGGTGTATCTTGTGCCCCACATCCTGACTACTGTTTGGAGGCCTGCACATATCTCCCATTATTGTTTTTTTACCTTTGTGATTCCTCAACTTTACCCACACAGATTCTACATCATCTGACCCTACATTGTTTCTTGCTTTTGGTTTAATTTCATTTCTTGCTAATAAGGCAAGCCCACCCGTTCTGCCCACCTGCCTGTCTGTTCCATAGGATGTATATCCTTGGATATTTAGGTCCCAGTCCTAACCCTCTTGCAGCCACATCTCTGTGATGCCCACCACTAGATACCTGCTATTTCCGATTTGCGCCACAAGCTCATTTAACTTATTTCATTTACGTCGTACATTCAGATACAACACCTTCAGTCCTGTATTTACTTTCACTCTTCTCATTGTCATCCCTTTATCCAGTGTGTTTGTAGTTTAATTCCTAACCCTTTCCAAGCACTCTGTTCTATTTTGTATTCTGGAAACTTGAATAACTTTTCCTGCGTTCTCCTTTCTTTACAATTTTTTTCATACTTTCCCACGCAGTTGAATCCACCCCCACAGATGTTAACCTGCTGCTTTGTTTCCCATTGGCCATTATACTTCTTAGACTTCTTAAACATGCAATCAGTTGCCCCTGGTTCTTCCCTCCATTTTCTGAGTCAACAGGACCAGATTTCTTCGAATGTTCCACCTCCCTGAGCCCAGAAATGACATACTTCTCTAGTTTCTGTCTTATCTCCTATTGTGTCCTTTCTTTGCTTACCTTGTCCATGAAAGACATCTCCAGCTCACTTGACACTCTTTTCGTTAAACTGGTGATTGCCCAACTTTCCTTTCTGGCTTTCTTGAAGCTTGTATTGTCAACAGTTTTCTCTATCGTCAGGCACTTTTTATAGAATTGTTAATAGGCAGACTTGCTGATCACGTTGTGGAAATCAGACTGGCCTCTAAAATCTCTGCAGATTCTTCCTGTGCACGTTTCTAACACTGTCATCTATTACCACAAGGAAAGAGCAGAAATCATGATTACTTGAGGAGAACAGTCAATCAAATCCTGCAGCTCCAAAAAGCCAGCATGGAATCTCAGTCAGAACTTTTGGAAAGCATTGCAAATGGAGTGAATATTCAAAATAGAAGTTTTTTCTCTTAGTTCACTCGTGGTATGTGGGCAACGCTGATTAGGCAAATATTTATTCATTTGGAAGGGAGAACGTGAGAGCAAAGTATTATTTAAATGGAGAAAAACCGCAGAAAGCTGCAACTCAGAGGAACCTGGAAGTACCTGTGCCGAAAACACAGCCAGCTAGCACAGAGGTGCGGCAGGTAATCAGGAAGTATAACAGAATGTTGGCTCTTGTTTCAAAGGGGTTGGAGTATAAAGGCAAGAAGTCTTTACGCGACTGTACAATGTGCTTGTTAGACCACAACTGGAGTACCATGAGCAGTTTGATCCCCTTACGTAAGGAAAAATATCATTTCATTGGACGCAGTTCAGAAAAGGTTCACAATGATGATCCCTGGTATAGAGGGATTGTCTTACGAGCAAAGGTTAAATAAGTTGGGAAACTGCTCACTAGAGTTTAGAAGAATAAGACCTGATCTCATTGAATCATTTGGGTTATTGAGGTGTTTGACAGGGTAAAGGCTGGGAGGATTTTCCCCTCATGGAGAGCCTAGGATGAGTAGACTTAGTTTCAGAGTGAAGGGAAACTAATTTAAGACTGAGATGAGGAAGAATTTCTTCTCTCAGAGAGTTGTGAGTGTTTTGAATTTCTCGCTACAAATTACTATCGGAGGCTGAGTCCTTGGTTTGTTTAAGGTTGACATAGATAGATCCTCGATTAGAAGGGAAATCAAGGGTTATAGAGAAAATGCAGGAAAATTTACATGAGGAATATTGAATCAGCCATGATAATTTTGAATGAGGCAGCAGGCTCAGTGGGGTGAATATTGTCTACTCCTGTTCTTATTTCTTATTGTCTTATGGTCTTATTGCCTGTCCCTAGTTGTCCTTGTGAAGGTGATGGTGAGCTGCCTTCTCAAAACATTGCAATCCTTATATTGTAGGTAGACTCACGATGCTCTTAGGGAAGGAATTCCAGGATTTTGACCCAGCAGCACTGAAGGAATGGCAATATATTTGCAAGTCAGAATGGTGAGTGGTTTAGAATGTCACTGCTGCCTTAGTCCTTCTAGATAAAGTGGTTGTGAGTTTGGAAGGCTCTATCTAAGGATCTTTGGTGAATTTCTGCAGTGCGTCTTGTAGACAGTTATCACTACTGCTAGTGGGAGAGGATATTTGTAGAAGTGGTGCCACTCAAGCAGGCTGCTTTGTCCTGGATAATGTTAAGCTTTTTGAGTGTTGTTGGAGCTGCAATAATCCAAGCCAGTGGTGAGTATTACATCGCAATCCTGACTTGTAACTTGTAGATGTTGCAGAGTCAGGAGGTGAGTTACTTACTGCACTGTTCCTAGCTTCTGACCTACTTCTGTCACCATTATATTTATATGGCTAGTCATGTTCACTTTCTGGTCAATAGTAACCCTGAAAATGTTGATAGTGATGGTTATTGAATATCAAGGGCAGTGATTAGATTATCTCTTATTGGAGATGGTCACTGCCTGGCATTTGTGTGGTAAGAATGTTACTTGCTACTTTTCAACCTAAGCCTGGATGTTGTCCAGGTCTTGCTGCATTTGATCACGGGCTGCTTCAGTATCTGAGGAGTCACTGCAATCATCAGTGAACATCTCCACTTCTGAACTTATGATGGAAGGTGGTAGTGTCTAAAACGAGAAATGTAAATGACTGTGGTCATCTGGAATTATGAGAGAAACTCACATACATTGAACTCATTAATATTGACTTCAGACAAGAAACACTGAATAACTGAGAAAAACTTGAAAGAACTGTGGATGTTGGAAATCTGAAACAAAAACAGAATTGTGAAGAAGGGTCACTGGATTGAAAACGTTAACTCTGATTTCTCTCTACAGATGCTGCAAGACCTGCTGGAATTTTCCAGCAATTTGTGTTTTTTTTGTGAAACTGAATAACAGGTTCATTTTCAGGAGCAATGGTTACAAAATGTTATAGCATGGATGTACCCTTAATGTCATTGGCATTCAACACTGAAATCAACAACTTCAGACCATAATCTCTGTTCCCTTTGCTTCTGTACAATAGATGCTGTTAATGATTTTGCTGCTGTCACTTAATGACTCTTATTTTCCACCATATACCTCCCCAACCACCCTCCCAACTCCAACACCACTGCCTTACACCCATTACTCTGCCTCAGAGTTTGCTTAAAACCCGTTATCACTATAACATTTTTCATTTCTGATGAAAGATCACTGGCTTGAAATGTTAACCAAATTTCTCATTCCACAGATGCTTCCCAGACTATATTTCCACCCACAAATGTATATTCCATCTGATGATTATTTGGAATGAAAATGAAATGCCTGTGTCTGAATTCAGGTGAGTTACTGGGTGGCTGTGATCCCACAGGAAAGCACTGTACACCTGCGAAGATTCAATGCTATCACATTGACAGTTTCAAACACAGTAGCTGCTATGGCAAATGTTATAGCAGGGATTCTCTCACACATTACATCACAGGCATAAATTTAGGTCAGAAGGCAGGAAGTCTTTTTTTGTTCACATCACTGAGCTACATTGTGCCTAACCTTGCTGTGATTGATAGTCTTACCAAAAAAGTAAAAGGGAATAGCAACAGTTGATGAGACTAGCAGACTTTACTTAATCCAAATGACCCAGAAATAACATCTTAGAGTATTGATGACATACCTTATTTCAGTTTCATGAAGATAGCAATAACGTTGGTAATGAAATGCTAGCAGCAAGGTTTAATGCAGTGATCTGAAAATAAATAAATTTGCAGGCTTGTTGTCTGAAAGGTAACTAGCACAAATTATTGATCTATATAGTGATATATTCCACTTCCTTGATTAATTTAGAAGAGAGTGTTTTAAAATGAATGTATTTGTTTATCAATTGAAATTGCAGAAGATTTAGCACAGTTTTTGTTTAATTCATTTTCAGACATCTCAGTGCAACATGATTGACAGTGAGTTACAAGTATTAATCCAAAGTTAAACTATTATAGATGTAATCTTAAGCCTTTCCCCCCTGCTTTATTCTTCTTTTGCTTGTCATGTATAAGTCACATAATGCCTCATGCCCGAGCAATGATAAAGAATAGAAGGATGACTCTTAAACTACTTTTCCCCTCTAGTCACCAGGCCCAAATATAACATACCCCCCACAGCAAGTACCAAGACTAGTTAACCTACTACAAATTAGAGATCTGAGCAGGAACCTATTGCGTTTGAAATACTAAGTACAAAATGAGTCATTGGGGTGAAATCTAGATTTTGACTTCTATTGCCATGTGGAACCATATGGTCAACGAGCAGTGGAACACAAGCCCAATATACAAGTTATATATATATTATGTATATATCACTGTGACAAATGTAAGCTATCCCTTCTCATCTTTCCTTACCTGCAACATTGGACATGCCATTTTGAGGTGCTTTTAGCACAAGTACACAGACAGGTAGCCTGTCGTGCTCATCGATAGGGATTGTCCTGAACATCCTAGTGAACAACACCCCATGATATCAATCTAACACCTATGGCATGTGCCAGCTGTGTTCACAGCAAACATACTGCGTGTCTATTCAATCAAATGGGCAAGTCAGAAACTGTTGGGGGCCAGTTCCCAGTGCACTCAAGGGGATGTACCATCGGTCAGAAGTCCCAGTACTGTCAGTCACTGGCAAAGTTGACTCACAGCCTTGGGACATGACCATGTTCAGTCCTGAAGGACAAACACCAGCAGCAAAGGGGGATTGTGCATTATCAGTCGGGGAACTGCAAACACAGTCGTCAGAGGTCAGGCTAGCCAAGTCTAGGGACTGCTTGTTGAAATTGACATTGTTGGCATGTGCAATGATTACAGGAGGGTTCAGGATAGGTGCCCTATTGGGACAGTGGATTTGGGGGAGGAATCAATAAAAGAAGGGATGGGGAGCGAATGCTGCAGGGTGGTAACAAAAGAACTTTTTGTTGAAGTGAGGATGAAGACTGATAGAAGGAAGTCAAGCTGAATAGGGATAATGCAGAACAGCATCAGACAGCATGGAAGGCTATGAGGGTACAGGGTGAAGTGTGTTATTGACAATGACCACCATTGTGGCCTTCAAAGCAGAAGTACAAAGGAGCAGGGTGGGCATTTTGAGGTAGAAATGCTTCAGGAGGTGGTGAGGACATTTTTAGGCAGTGTTAAACGTGGCACATTGAGGGGGTTGGTGTGAATGGGCTGTCACAGTAATCCAAGGTAATGGGAGACATGAGGGCTCTTGAGTGGGGCACCGGTGACCAGGTAGGACCCAAATCTGATGGTGCCCATTGTCAGTTTGTTCCCAGCCATCAGTTTCCTCCTGTAGATGTGAGGTCTAACTGGAAAGTAGCTGAGACAATGCCCAGCATGGCTAGAGTAAATAGTCATTTTGATGGGCACAATCCATGTTTTATGGATATCATGCTGAATGTCGATGCTAATAGCTCCTTCCAGGAAATGACAGCTGACCTGTGTGGGATCTCTCAGTTGTGCACCAACTCGTGCATCGGGACAGTGACAATGCCATCTGTGTAAGGTCAAATCATTGGCAGGCAGCTCTACTGGAAAGTAGCTGAAGATAGGGACTTGATTGTTAGCTGTTGTAGGATGAGAAGGAACAGTTTGGAGGACTGAGCGCAAGATGTGGAAACGTAGCAAGAAATCTGCAACTTTAAATGTTAAACAAAAAAGTTTTAAAATTAAGAAGGGAAAAACAAATCAGATTTAACAGGAGGTAACCCAGGCTGTAGTAAACTGACCACCTTGAAGAAAACCTTCAGAGATGCAAACCTCTATTGCTTTTAGTCCTGCCAATATTGCTTTTCTTGTTTCTGTCTGTTTCCTCTGTTTGTGGGATCTTACTGGGCATAGGTTCATTACAATAGTTGTGAGAAAAATTATACTCACAGTCATTTTCATTGACTAGGAGCTACTTAATGATGTCCTGAGAACTCAAAAGTTACTGCATCAACTCAGCAAGTTTTCTTCAAATATGTAAGTTAGTCAGTTCTATTACCCAAGGCCTATCATCTAACCATCCAGAGCTGCGGCTCTTTTTCTCATGACTTTAGTTAACCTGGATTGGTAGAAGCCCCTACGTTTGTACAGTTCGGTCATCTAATAATTATAGCCAAATGACCAGCAAGTAAATGACACCATGCAGGATGTGAACATGTGGGCTGCACTTGATAAAACTGCCTTGCAAATCTAGATGTTTACTGATTTCCTTTAGAGAAGGGAAACAGCTCTTTTCAGTACTATCTAGTTGACATGACTTCAGGTCCACATTGTTGATTGCTTCCTAATGCTCTCCAGACTGTAAAGACAGCCTTTCAAGAGTTAATTAACAAAATTGCAATCTAGTTGTTTGCTCTTTAAATGGTTTGGCATCTTCAATTGCATCAGTTTTCAGGACATGGTCCCTTTATAATAAGTAATCCGTGATGCTGCCTTGTTGCATTAGTATGAGACGTTGCGGAAATAATCCAAGCCTGACCTTTTGCTCGAATTTTTAATTTCTGTTAGCACAAGAAAGAAGTGATTCTTTTTTAATTTCATGTTATTATTCACAGCACAAAGCAGGGGAACAAGAATGTACACTCATTGTGGATCTGCTTGTGACTCTCCCCAGGGAAGTTACAATGCAAAAAGATATTTCAGAATCATGAAATTATTGATTATTTCTGGAAATAAAAAGGATATAAAAAATGATTAAGTCTGAATGACAGAGGCAGTTACACAGTCCGAATGTTCTATTTCAACTGGAAATAACTAGATCTTCTGGAAGGAAAATACCACCTATTGTTAGATTCTACATTCTTTCCACTTCCCTACATGCTGAAAAAACCTTGGACAATAGGTAAAGATCAATGGAAGAAACTAGAGGACTTTAAAATGCAAATGCTAAGATGTACGGTGAAAAAAAGTCCTTATACGGACTATAAGACAAATGAAAAGGTGTCTGAAATTGCAAAACAAAAAGAATTCTTAACAAGTAACATTCAAAAGTTTGAATGACAGTGTTTCTGCCATTTGATTACCGCTGAATAGCTACAGAGTACTCTTTTAGAGGCAAAGGTGGTGGTAACAGAAAGAGGGGTTGATGTAAGCATACTTGTATGACAGATGTCACAGACTGCTTGCGGATAAGCTGCAGTGAATGTGTGAGGATGGCATAGGAAAGATAAGGGTGGCATAATATGACAATAGCTTACCTGGCAAGAGTTCCTACAAGCATCAGTAGCATTAAGCATTAAATGAGTGGATGAGAACATGTAAAATGTTTCCTGTGGTACCTCACATTTTGTTGCAATACAAGTAGTATCTCACAGTGGGTGTCAAGTTTGCAGATGACAATCCCAACTTGATCTCAACATTATGCTATCATTTTATTTATTTTTTGTGCTGCTTTTAGTCTTTCCGAACTTATTCCTGTACGCTCATACCCAACATTTCGTTAATCTTAGAACACCAATACATTGGAACAGGAACAAAAATTAAATTCTAATTTTCGTATCAGTCATTCCGGTTTTTTATTTCAATTTGTACTCTCCAGTTTCGGACTCAATTTTGAAAGTCAGTTTTTGAGTAGTTAGAGCAGTCCTGCTTTAAAACTAATACACATAACCATGCAAATCAGTTAGGAAAAGAATAGTTTACAATATCTAAGCATGTAAACAATTTTGTGCCTGATACACATTTGTCTTCAGTGTGATATCATGTAGGCATTACCACTTATAGGTTCATATACATATGTTATCAATGGTTATAAATATCCACTTTTAGCTGAGGTTCCTAAAAATAGATAAAAACAATTGCACAGTATTATTTTAAGAAAAAATCAGGGGAGAGTTCCAAAAGTCCAACTGACATCTTAAACAAACCAGTTAATCTATGATGTATATGCGCCAATTTCGTTCATATTTCATGTATCTTTGATTTGATTTGATTTATTGTCTTGTGTACCTAAGTACAGTGAAAAGCACTGTTTGTGAGCATTATAGGCAGATCATAGTAAGCAAGGACATACAGATCATAGGGTACTTGGACAAAGTGAGGCATACAGGATTTTTTGCATAGGAGGTGTGTGAAGCGAGATCAGCATTAACAAGATCAACATTATTTGAAGTTAGGGAGTCTGTTCATCAGTCTAATAACAGCAGGAAGATGTTCTTGAATCTACTGGTATGTGTGTTCAAGTTTTTGTATCTTCTGCCTGACAGAAGAGCTTGTAGGAGAACATTACTGGGGTGGGAGAGGTCTTTGATGATGTTGGCAGCCTTTCTGCGGCAACGGGCTGTGCAAATGCAGTCCGTGAATGGAAGGATAGCTTCCGTGATGGTCTGGGCTGTGCACACCACCTTCTGTAGTTTCTTACAGTCCTGGGCAGAGTAGTTGCTGTACCAGGCCATTATGCACCCGGACAGTATACTTTCAATGGTGCATCTGTAAAGGCCGGTGAGGGTCCTCATGGACATGCTGAATTTCCTTAGCTGCCTGAGGAAGAAGAGATGTTGTTGTGCCTTCTTGACCATCGCATCTACGTGTGAGGTCCAGGACAGGTTGTTGGTTATCGTCACTCCGAGAACTTGATGCTCTCAATCCTCTCAGCCTCCATCCCGTTGATGTAGATGAGGACATGTTCACCTCCTTTCTTTCTGAAGTCTATGACCAGTTCTTTTGTTTTGCCAACATTGAGAGAGAAGTTTCAGAGATAGCAGGAAATGCAGATGCTGGAGAATCTGAGATAACAAG
>NC_063334.1:31993468-31997307 GCF_021869965.1 Rhincodon typus
GCCAAGCAGCATCAGAGGAGCAGGAGCATTTCTGAAGAAGGGTCTAGGCCCGAAACGTCAGCCTTCCTGCTCCTCTGATGCTGCTTGGCCTGCTGTGTTCACCCAGCTCTGCACCCTGTTATCTCTTGAGAGAGAGGTTGTTGTCATTGCATCATGATATCAAGCCCTCTACCTTCTTTCTGACTGATTGTTGTTTGATATTCGCCCTACTACAGTGGTGTCATTAGCAAACCTGCTGATGGCGTCCATCCTGAATTTGGCTACACAGTTGTAGGTGTACAAGGAGCACCGTAGAGGGCTGAGAATGCACCCTTGTGGGGCTCAAGTGCTGAGGGTTATCATGGAGGAAGTGCAGTTGTCTATCGTCACTGATTGAGTCTATGGGACAGGAAGCTGAGGATCCAGTTGTAGAGGGTGGAGGCGAGACCTAGGTCTTGGAGTTTTGAGATCTGCGGAGGGGATAATAGTGTTGAAGGCAGAGCTGTAGCTGATGAGCACGTGTTTGACGTAGGTGTGTTTGTTGTCCAAATATTCCAGGGATGAGTGGAGGGCTATAGAAATGGCATCTGATGTGGGCCTGTTACGTCGGTAGGCAAATTGCAAGGGACCAAGGCAGGCTGGGAGGCTAGAGTTGATGTGGGTCATGATCAGCCTCTTGAAGCACTTCATGATCTGATTTAGTTTGGAAAAATGAAGAGATGACACTAGTTGTGAGCCTCCAACTGGTATATTGACAGTGCCTCAAAAATTTCAACAGGATTTCTATGCACATATTTACATTATAAGATTGGCAGGTCATTCTCAAAGCTTCTATTTATTTTAACTGTCAGAATCAACATGCAGGCTTAATCAATCAAGCACAATGAACATAGATCAGTCAACAGATTAATCTAAAGATTAATTAAATAATTGAACTCCAGTCTTGTTTTGAATTTCATTGCAACATGTGAGGGCTTTATGGGTATGAATTGCATGCTGTGTTTCCTACATTATGACAATCACAATATCTTAAAGGGTATTTAATTAGTTGTAAAATACTTTGGAATATGCTGATGCCATGAAAGGTACTACATAAATGCAACACCTTTTCTTCTCTTTTTATGGTAGAGTTAACAGATGGAAATTCTCTAAAAATAAATCTTAATTCCCATAAAGTGGAAATCATTAAATACTCTTATGACAAAAAAATTGCAAAATAATTTTAAACATTTAAATGGCAACTTTCACAGAGCATCTTACTGAAATTTTGAATTTGTTCTTTCATAACACCTTTGATAATCAGGTTTCAAAAATGCAATTTCAAACCTTAAATTTGCATGGTTTTGTTTTAAGTAGAGTCGATTAATTAATATTACCTTGACAGACATGATGAAAATAATTCCATGGTGTACTGAAAGATTGGAAAAATCTTTGGGTGACAAATACAAAATTCAATGAATCAAAATTAAGAGCTTCCAATATTTCCTTTAATTGTCTTCTTTACAATATGTCCAGCACATATTATGAATTGTCTTCTTGAGAGCAATAGATATCCAATAAAGAATTCAGGGGGAAAGTCAAAAGTCTCATTAGAATTGGGGGATCTCGCTAATCCAAAGAGTAGTTGATGCAAATAGAATTGAATGGATTGTGTTAATCACATGAGGGAGAAGGATACACTGGTAAGGTGAGATGATACATACACACAAAAGTGGAAGTGTGAAGGAACATTGAAACCAATATTAACCAGTTGGGCCAAATCATCTCTTTCTGTGCTGCAATGTTTAGAAGACAGGATTTTACCCCAAATCTGTAGACTGAGCTGAAGAAAAAAGGAAGGCAATCTCCAGAAGATGTTATACACTCACCCAACTCTTATTCTTGATACTGGATCACTTCAAGTTCTAATACCCTAAATGTACTCCACAGGTGTAGCATGGGTCAAAGTTGAAATGTAGTTTTTATTGAATCACTTGACACGGATGTCCCTGGTATGGTCAGTAGTAATTACTCCGCCCTTATTTGTCTTGAGAATTTGATAGTGGACTGCCTTCTTGAACTACTGCAGTTTATGTGTTGAAGGTATTCCTACAGTGACGCTAAGATAGGAGTTCAAAGATATTGACACCATGAGAATGTACTGACCTCCATGAATGCCTCTGCTTTCCCCCATTCCTTTTGACAGTACAGGCCTCAACCTTGCGCCCTCATTAGCAGTCAATGTGCAGACTTCCAGGATTGTATACACCCCTAAATTCTGACCGACTCCAGTGAGCAGCACCAAGATATGACTGAAAACTGTGTTTACAGCTCCCCAGCTAATGATATGTGACACCCTGGACTTTTGCTGCTGCTGGCCCTACAGGACTGATTGCTGTGCACTCTCTGGACTGCAATCAGACAGATTCATCGATGGTGAGCATCTTAAATGAACGACTGGCCCTGGCTAAGCCCTTGATTGGTGCATGTAAGTGGAAGTAATGGGATGCCCTGACCAAAAGGTTGATACTGTGTGAGAGAGGACCAAGAATGAAAAGTCAGCAGGCACGGGATGCCACCTAGTCCAATTCTTGAGTTGTATTTTTATCCCTCTGTGCAACCTTTCAACGCTAATTGTTGGTATACCCTGCAATGCAAGTCTGTGCTTCCAGAGCATCCTGCAATTGGATCAGGGAAATGCCATTGGCTGTAATGTAAGGTATTGGCAAACACTAGATGCCACTGCCTTTGGATGAGGGATGTGTGCAGCTGGTGCCCATGGAGTGTGCATGCCCTGAGAAGTTGTTTGGTGCTCAGTAACATGGAGGCTGATTGCAGCCAGTAGTTAGCTGAAGTTACCAGGTACCCACTTCGACTTCCATGCTGAGAATTCACACCGTCTAGCTCATTCAGTGAGTTTGGAAATATTGAAAATTGAATATTAACTACAGTATTAATTAGGCATTGAACAAGTAATAACTCCAATTTAATTGGTAACTCACCACTGCCTAGTGAGAAACTTGCCTCACCACATGGCAGAAGCATGTAAGATAAAACATGATGCTCCCAGTGGAGAGATAGGCCCCGCCAAACGTCTCACTGGATTCTGCAATACATATAAAATTCTGTTCATTATGTTTAAGACAAAACAGTGTACCATTATTAAAAGAGAATTGTTAGATGAAAATACAAATTCACTGACATGGTTTAATTTTCTGAACACTGACTTCCACTGTCTCCCTGTTCAAGTACTGCTGAAGGCCTTATTCATTCATTTATTCTCTGCAGACTCAACTATTTCCTGGCTGGTCTACATCCACTTCCAGTCTGACAAACTTGAGCGTAAAAATTCTTATTTTTGTGTCCAAATCCTTCCATGACTTTGATCCTCCTGAGCTCTGGGGCTGTTCTAATGCATCAATCTGGAGTATCTTAGTGCTTCATTCGAGTTAGCCTTTAACAAATGGTGGATTTCACTCTCTCCTCCCTTGGTAGTTGTGCTTTCAATTGTCTAGTCCCTGAGCTAACTTTAACATTTTCCCGTCTTTCCTCCTCTTTTAAAATTGCTTCCTCAAACCAAGCATTTTTTGCATCAGCTAATATCCCCATATGGGGAGTCAATTCTGCCTTTTGGGATAAAAACCGAAAGAACTGCGGATGCTGTAAATCAGGAACAAAAACAAAGTTGCTGGAAAAGCTCAGCAGGTCTGGCAGCATCTGTGGAGGAGAAAACAGAGTTAACGTTTCGGGTCCAGTGACCCTTCCTCAGAACTGGTGGCTGGGAAAATGTCAGTTTATATGCAGTAAACAGGGAGGTGGGTGGGGTAGGGAGTAAATGATAGGATAGAGTCCGAAGAGAGAGAAAGACAGTTGGACAGACA